>NC_031769.1:83335461-83392064 GCF_001522545.3 Parus major
GAGCACACGCAGCTTTTTCTCTGCTGCTGTGGTGTCAGAGGCAGAAAAGGCCTCAAGTCACTGTAAACACTGCCCCTCTGTAAAAAGAACATCTCTCTGTTACCAACTCTATTTCCAGAATATGCTACTACACCAACTACTATGAAAAAGAATTATGCCTACCCCAGCCAAAATTAGCGCATCTTGAAAGTCTGTTTCCTGGATCTAAAATGCAAATAGGACCCTGCAAATAAGAACCAAACTTCAGTTAAAATAACACTGTAAACCACAAAACAAAAACTAATACGTTTGAGACAACTAAGCGTCTTTACTTCTCCCAACACAAGGCTGATTATGAACATAAGTATGTTTATTCAAGCTTCTCACTGGTCACCACAGCATTGCTTCTCATGACCAGAGACTCAGCTATTAATCCTTCTCCTCTAGGTCCACAAAAGACTGCAAACGGTCCTTACCTGAAATAAATAAATAAATCTATCTTTTTTCTTTGCCCTGGCATATTCAGCAGTGCAGTCATATAGTACCTCAGCCAAATAAAGGAAATGTGAACAGCCTATGTCCTTGGCACTATGTAAGTCAGAAGAAAAAGAAGTAAAAAAAACACCAAAAAAACCACCAAACCAAAGCAATAATATTAAGCTTCCTCATTTGGATAGAAAAGACAAAAGGGAGATAATAATCTGTCTAAGGGAGAGGCTTGGATTGCTTTTTATTTTGAAATACTAATTGTCCTGAAACCACGCATGTAGCTTGGAACAGCTGAATGCCTAATATCTCTTCTTTGTGAATTTCTGACCTGTTGAAGATAAGCATATTTTTATTCAAGATCCAAACCCCTGTTTTAATGAGATCTTAAAAATGCTTTCACTTTGGCTTTTTCTCTCACCAGCTTTGTCTGAATTTCCTGGCAACTTTGTGTAAGAGTGTTCTGGACTTGGATAAAATACATCAGCATTATTTGGCAGAAGATTAGCACCCTACCTTCATAATGAAGGGTACATTGTGACCTGCTATAGAGGACAGGTATCTGGTCTCCTAGTACCAGTTCTGCTGATGGATGTCTGAGGGACAATCTGCTAGAACCTGGTTCCATGTACGCTCTCAGCGTATTTTATCTGAAGATTTCAGACTCAAGCCTTCAACCTTGTTATCTTCTACATTATATAAGCTCTGCTACTGAAGTCAGTGAAACTAGAAAAACATCAAGAAAATAATGAAATTAAATATCATACTGTACTGGGGGAAAAGTGTTGTCAAGGAATTTCTTTGAAAAAGAAATCTCATTATAACTGTACCTTTGGATGTCAGGATGGTGGTTCATCATGCTCAGTTTAGTAGTGCAAATGCTTATAGGACACTCATGATGAAAGAAATGGAGTTGAAAGAGAGAAAGAATGATTGCTTGCAACTACAAGTTCTACATGACCTTGAAAATGGAAGATCACAAAGAATTCAAATATATGATGCAGCATAGAAAAGATTTAAAATACTCTTAAAAGAAACAGCTGTAGCAAGATGAGAAGAAAACAGATAATTGACACCAGATGTCCCTCTCAGACAGTGATGAAAGAGTAATTACAGAGGGAGAGATAGCATCCTGCAGAGAGCAGATGAGCTTTACCAGCAGCTCTACAAGAATGCATAGAGACAAACATGACAAGTTTCACCACCTCCTATGACATAAAGAAACATGAAGAAAAAGATCTTATCTTATGCCCTCAAAAAGAAGATAGAGAAAGTTGTGAAACCTTTAAGAGGAAAAATACCTGGAACAGATGGCATCACTAGTAATATCATAAAAGTTGGAGGGAAACCAGTAACCCAGGCAGAAAAGCTAATCAACTTGAACTATAGTGAATGAAGTGTCAAAGGACTGGAATTATATTATAATCACTCTTCTGCTTTGTAAAAATGCCAAAGGTGCTAAGAAACATGCAGCCTTCTTATAGACTTGCAGCCAGTTCTTACATTGCTGAATTGCTGAGCAATTTACTTCTGTAACAGCTACAGTTCAACCACCCTAAAATAGATAAAAATACTTAACAAAGCATATTTCATATTTATCTAGTAAACTACTAAATACACATCATTTCATGAAATAATGACTCTCTGTCAGCCTGTCTACACACCTAAGTAGTAGGTGTGAAAAATGTGTGAAAAATAAATTCCTCCAAATCAAACTCTTTAACAAAATGCCTCAGTGCTCTAAACACACTCCCTAGGGAGAGGACAGGAACTATATATGACAGATGTTATCAGAGCACTTAAAGTTCTACTGGAAAGTAATTGCATTATAGTGATGAGGGTGAGAATCTACAGAGAGGAAAAAATTATGATCAAAAAATAACCTCTGAATATGTCTATGTATCCCTTCTGCATTAATTTTAATATTGATAAGAATGTTTTCAATATATGACAAATATTTTACAAAATTTAAACTTAATATTTTTAAAGAATTTTTAAAGTTACTTTAGACAAAATGTTCAGAACCAATCGGATTATATTCGTTCAGTACCTCAGCTTGTATAAAGATCCTAAGTTGTTAGACAACACTAACAGCATTTTTAATAAACTCATCTGTATTTCATAGGTGCTGAATAATACTGATACCCTATTATGTATCTGTATCTTACTTTTTGGATACTGAAGAAAACAACTTTTAAATGACCTTTTACTTTATGATTTTTTTCCTAATTTGATTCTAATTTGCTAACATTGTGTTAGTCCAAAAATCCCAACAAATTTTTTTTGTTTTAAAACCAGAATAAGTTTTGAATTATATGTTCATGACAAATACGCTCTTCTATTTCCTTGGAATGTTTTAGCTAATTTTTTTCTAATCAGCTAATGTAGGTTGGAACACAGAAAGGTGAAAGCATGTTAGAGCTTTTTTGTTACGCTGTCAAAATGCTTCCTGAGGAACTCTAATTGGATAGCTCAATGTTAAAACTGTATTTCTAAGATCCTCTGGTAAGAATATTGATGGGACAGTGAGTGAAGAATTTAAATGTGGCTTCAGGTTAACCTTCTGAAATATTAGAAAAATGGGAAATTTTCCCTCATGGGAGAGTGAAAACATTATAAAATTACACAAAGGAATTATTCAGTCATCACTAAGAGTGAATTTATGCTTTAGTATTAAAATGTTGTGTTCAGAACTAAATCTTAACCGATGGAGAGTGCCTTATCAGTAAATATAGTATCTTTGTTGATAGACCAAGGCATAATTGTATCTATTCACTGAGCTTTGGATTAGAGCCATGGTGAAGTACGTTGGTTCTAATTATCTCTTTCTTTAAAAAGCACTGGTAAAATAATTTGAATGTCAATCTAGCAATTATGCTTTCTTGAATACTTGAATTGATATGCACAAAAAGGTGCTTCTGCACTCAAGAAAAGCTTGATACTATTGGTGTATTTATGGTTTAAAGTAGTGGAAATTTCAGAGGGAAAATAAAAAACCTACAAAATACCTTAAAAATGAAGGCATGAATGTTCCACATAGGGAGCTTGAATAACACCATTGAGTCTACTCCATCAAGACAACTGTCAGCCCAAACAAAGTACATTACCAAACACATGTGAATGATAATTATGCAACTGTCATTAGTCAAATCAGCAGGTAGTGGAAGCAAACTCTGACAGAGGGAAGCATTCTTTATCCTTTATCCATGTCCATTTCTTTCCATCTCTCTGCCTAAATGAGACCTTTTTTATGCTGGAATTTCCTGGGAAAGTTGGGTTTTCAAAGTTAAAACTAATCACTTTCTCTTCAGTTTAGCAATACTTTGTGAATTTGTCCAAAGCAGGTAAACAATGGACAGCATTGTCCTCTGATGGACTCTGGTTTTCTCTGTTGAGATGTTCAGGCAAATATACATGAAATCATTCTATGTCTGGTTTTGTGAAGAGAAAGGCAAAAGTAATTGTTGAAATAGAGCCAAGCAGCATTTTCTGGAGAGATTTATGTGACTTTATGAAAGGGACTAATGTCTTTGTGAAGTAAAAATTTGTTGAGATGTCTCCCTAGCTAGTTTACAATGTGTATTCCCTTTTAATAATGTAACTTATTCTTCTAGAAAGCAATAATGTTTTCAACTGAACTATTTACATTTAATCACAAGTTTAGGTGTTTTGCCAGATCAGGACCTCATAATATTATCAATTAGTTACCACAATAGATAGGAGAAATTATAAGACCTGACTGAATAATCTCTAGAAAATCATAAAAACATAAAGCAAACCTTTTCAAAGTTTGCTGTTCCCAAAAGGATTGAAATATCAGAGCAGTTTTTGAAATTCTAGTTTTGGTATTTTCTTGATCCAACGGAATTGTAAACTATTACATTGACAAGAATCCAAAGGAAAAGAAAGAAATTCAAAATGTCTGAAGGTTTTTTTATAATATGTGATCCATTTTCCAAACCCAGTAATCTTCATATAAGCTCCAACTTTAGAAATTTTTCTATACTAAAATTAAAACTCAAACTGTTAATTATCAGAACTGACTCCCAGGGTTTCAATTTGAGTTTCCTTCATTACAAAAATCAGTATCAAAGTCTGCCAGTAGAAATGTTTTGGAATTCTCCCCTGCTCTATTACATACCCATAAACTAGACACATAAATCTGAGAAATGTATAAATTTGATTTTATAATACTTTCATGCTTTTAAAGAGAGAAGCAAATGATGCTCAGCAGAAATAGTAAGTATGTGAGTAAATAATATGTAGATGAAAATTATACCACTGAAAATATTTTCTTTTCATTCAGAAGATACACCTCTTATACAGAATCATGGAGTCATGAAATAGTTTGATTCGGAAGGGACCCCTTGAAGGTTATTCAGTCCAACCCTCTGGCAATGAGCAGGGACATCTTCAAATAGATCAGGTTGCTCAGAATCCCATTCAACTTTACCTTGTATGTTTCCAGCGTTGGGATATCCACCATCTCTCTGAGCAACCTGTTCCATTGTTTCACTATCCTCATCATAAAATAAGTCTTTCTTATATCTAACTTAATTTGATGCCTACTCAGTTTAAAACCACTATCCCTAGTCCTGTACAACATGACTGTTTCTTGTAGGCCCCTCTAAATTTTCACTTTATTTTGGTCAATTTTTATAGATATACCCTTCTAAAAATTTAGATTTTTTTATAATACTGTTTTGGTTTTTTTTTCATAGGCACTCATCACAAAATAACTGTATACCTGATTTTTTTTATTTGTCTTCTTTGGGTAGGCACAAGAGCACAAATACGAATTTATATGGTGACTATGGAAGAGAAAATATAATTTTGATTGAATTTCTATAATGCTACATGCCTCCATGTAGCGTTATAAAAATAATAGCTATATAATTATTTTCCACATCTTCCTTCCCCACTAAAAAAAACCACATATATGAATACAAGCAGGGGCATTAGTAACAGAAATCAGAAACTTGTGTTTCCTTTTTCAGCATCTACATACATTCAAGACATTCATACATTGATACATAATTAATTTTTAGGTTTTTTTAAACATCCTGTTTCTTATTCACTCTTGAGTTTTGTGGAAAGGTAGTGTGAATGTTTATTTATTCCAGTTTTAAAATACACACAGCATGCAATTGTTTCAGATTGCCATAATTACTTTCTAATGCTTCTTTTAGGTTACTTGCTGATATCTAGAAGCTGCATAAGATTTTAGGATGAGAATTCATCTAATGGGTTGAAATGGAGACGTGACACTATTTTTGATATAAAAATTTAATGATGACTCAATTTTTAAAATAGTCTTTACAAGCTATTCTTTAAGACAGAAAATAAAGTAAATTACTCAGTTTTTATAAAAATTAAAATCTTAATAAAAAGAGAATAAAAAGAGGATATATTCTCTTTATAAAAAGAGAATGTACCTGTAGCAAAGTAAATATGTTTTCTAAGATGTCCCTGAATATTCAGTCAAATAATGTTTCAGGAAACATAACTGATCTCTGTATTACAGTGGCACGCAAATATTTCTTTATTCCTGTTCATAAACTAATCAAGTAGGAGTAGAATTACTGGATGACTTGCCTGAATATTTGGCTGAATCGATCTGTGGCTGTTTAGAGAGGTGGATTTATTGAATTTTTTTTGTAATTTCAGCCTCAGAGAACTGCTCAAGATGACATTAGGTCTCAGAATGTCAGAACAGAAACTAGGGCTGACAAACTGATCTATCTCCTGCCCTCATTTACCTACTCAACTTTTCAAATAGATAAAGAAATTGTTGGAATTTTAGTTTGCATTATTTCAGTTAGCTTCTTAGCTGGTTAGCTAGAATTTTAGAATGATTTAATTATAAGTTTATTACCATGCATTTTTACATACCTGATTATAAAAAGGCAGTAAACACCTTCATGAACATATATGTCTTGTCAATGAATCAGCTCAATATTTCATTTCTCCCTTACAAAATTATATTTCAAAATATTTTATATCTTTTCTTTCATAAGTTTATTTTGGAGTCAAATCAGTTTCCTATATGCCACGAGCACTTTATTTTAAGTTTATATATAGTTCCCTTGACAACTGAGGTGTAGAATGCCTACTAAACCTAATACATGATATGTGGTTTAGTAAATTTGTTGTAAAAAATATTCTTTGAATATTTTTTGACAGTTTTATAAGCCTTCTTATATCAAAGGCATCAATGAAGCACACCTCACTAATTGTGTGAACATCTTGCCCTTCATGTCTAAGTTTTAAAGTTAGAATTCAGGTTTTTCCTTCCTGCAGTCGCATTGAGGTACTTGTCTTTCTAAGAAGTGTTGCTCCAAAAGAAAATGACTCATAGCTTTTCCACAGCTCTCTGAGGAAGTTACTTATACATCACTTTAAAGAATGCAGTTGACTTACGCAGTTAAGAAGGAAAATTGTGAAAAAAAATTGCTTATCATTCACCAGTTGAAAAGAAAAGCTGAAGTGTATCCCAGAGTATAGGCCTAACCTTGGAATGTCCCAAAACCTCATCCTTCTGTAGATATAAGACAATATGGTTGTAGACCCCGAAGCTGAGAAGCCCTGTTAGATTCCGCAATCAAGGCTTGGAAGAAAGCAGGAGTAGAATCATTCTGTGAATGAAGAATCCACCCAACCAAATATTTGAAAGACCCTTATAGTTAGAAAATCAAAGAGCAGGTTGTCTCAGCAGTGATTCGCAATTGTGCTCTTTCTTAAGAAATAACTAAGAGTAGGGAAAAATACAGTCTAATATAATTCAGTGTAAAATAGCATAAATATAGGAGATATAAGAAAATTGTGAAGATATAAACTGATAAGAAATCAGTTTAATCAGCCATTTTTTAACAAAATTAATATATATAAAATGATAAATTCATACAGATTTTTAATAAAATACCCAATATCATAAAGCCAGAAGAATAGCTAGTAAACATCTATCACTTTCTAAATGCAAACAAAACCCTCTAATTTCTTTAAATTAAAGCAAATTGCATAGAAATAGCAAAGTGACAGCAATAATTATTGAATTTTTAGATTCATAGAAAACTGTGACTTCATAAATACTAAATAATTTCCTAAACCTTATACAGTGTATGCTAGTTTTCAATGGCTATAAATGCAACAATTATATCTTCTTATCCTTTATTTACCTGTCTTTGTCATTATAAATAAACAGTAAAGATGAAAAGGTCTATTGGAGTTGAAAAAATACTGAAAACCTACCATTGATTTAAAAGTAAGGACTTCCTCAGATTATACTGCACTCTTTGCTTCTTCAGATAGACACCTCAATTTTTTTTCCTCATATATTTGAGACGGACCATAGCAAAAAGGATTTTTGACTTTAGTGAAATCGTATGTACTAAATTCCACAATTCTTTTCACATCTCAGGTGGTTTAATTGAAACAAAGCTTCACATGAAAACATAAGATAGTCATTACTATCTTCAGTGGAATTAAAAATATTCAAGTTTGGTTCAAAACAGAAATACTGTTGGTATTTCTGAATAAATATAAAAAAAATATATGAGTTATTTAATGTTAGAGTAAATTAAATTAAAAGCAGAATCCTAAAACTGTGGGAAACAAAACATTGATTAACATGAGATGCAGGGCAAAAGGCTGCCATTTCTGTAAGTTTCTTATTGCATCATTTAATTTGTATCATTTGTTTACTATGATAAATGTAACATAAGCCTTGAAGGCCTTTCCTAATATTTTAAAATATGAGACAGGAGGCTGTGGCCATTAATAGCTATTTCATAACTAAATAAACAACAGGAATGAGTTTTGCAATGGAATTTGACTGGATGGAAGATCTGTTTTCTTCCATGCTTCCAAAAAGTTTACTGCCAAACTCAATAAAATAGACATCCAGGTGACGTGCTAAGGAGGGACCCAAAGCCTGCTCTGCAATGTGCTGTTTTGGTAATTTGGAGATATTGACATTCCCTTTTGGAGATTTGGCTCGAGTAGAAGATGTTGCCTAAAGATTCTAGAAGTCTGAGTAGTCAAAACTGGGAGGGATGACATTGAGTGAGACCTTTGACACAACTGTCTCTGGAAGGAAGGGCCATTCTCTGTCTCTGGGTTCACTTTGAGAGGAGAAGTTTCTTAGAAACCAGTATAACTGGGGCTTCTCTTTTTTGAAGTAATGGAGGCTAATTCATTCTTTAAATAAGCCTTGAGAAAGTGTCTGTCCTCATCTAGTCAGCAAATTATTTAATTTTTTTTCTTTGTTTATTTGTTTGTTTTGGGAGTTTTTTGGAGGGTTTTTTTGTTGTTGTTTTAGTTTGGTTTGGTTTGGTTTGGGGTTTTTTGTGGTTTTTTTTATTTGTTTGGTTTGGTTTTTGGGTTTTTGTTTGAGTTTCTTTGGTATTTTGGGGTTGTTTTGTTTTTGTCAACATTTATTTCATTAAAGAACTTCTCCATTTTGTTTGTGCTTAAAGCAAATGGTCACTTGGCAGAAAATAAGCCTACTGACTCCTCAGGGAAGTGCAGAAAGGATTTATGGTGTCTAAATCATACACTCTTAGTCCACAGGTATGAATAAGAATGCAGCTTGTAAAACACCAAGTGAAACTTGCAAAATAAATGCATATTGAAGGCTGGTGGAGTCAAAGACTAGGACTATTAAAACACATATTTAGAGATTATTTTTTTTAAGATTTAAATAGTCTAAATATTTTTTATACCTTTAAAGAATATGGTTGCAGTGTCTTACTACTCAAAGGAAGGACTAACAGATGCAATAAAACATTGTAAGTAAAAAAAACTTTCTGTTAGTACTATGGAAGCATAATTTAGAAAATCTAAAGCAGTAGTTGTTCATATCACACTTTACTTGACCTCTGCTAGCTTCACTTCTTTTATAGAGCGTTCTCTCACTCTATGAAAAGAGGATTTCTAGCTATGAAAAAAATATTCCTTTCCTCCCATAGATGGCTGCAAGTTTATTCTGTTTTAATGGCAAAGAGAATTGAGATGAACAATTTTCCACTCACAGTGAATGCTGGCTTGACATTGTCCCAGGGTTTTGTTTCTGGCTAAAAAACACTATTTAAGCAAGGAACACTTTTTATAAAATTCCTTCATCTTTTACCAAAATGATTTAAACTAGGAAAACAAGAAGATTAGCGTTGAGAATACAGAGTATTTCTCTGAACACCGATTTTTTTTTTTCATATTCTTTTTCTGATACTTACTTCTGAATTTCCAGCTATTGAGTGATGTCCAATTTCATCAGTTATCCTGGCTTACCCCTATATTTTAGCTTTTTTAGTGCATAGAATGGAAGTCTAGGGTTGTATTAAATTTGATGGAAGAAACAGGTGCTTTTGAGAGAATATTGTTTTGTTTTAACTCCATCATGAGAAACAGGAAAAACAGAGATTTTTTTACTCTAAATCAGTGGCTTGATTTGTATATTTTAAATCTAGGGATATATTTTAAACACCTACTGGGGTTTTCCCATGAGATGGCTTGGCCCATCTCATGAAAAGGCAGGTTAAGTCTATGAATCTAAGTACTTGAATTTGGTCCTTTGAATGCTTCACAAACTCTTGGCCCATTGAATTCATAATAAACAAATGGCAAAAATGAGGCAGGGTTATTCTACATTTAATTAGAAAGCTGAGTTTTCTGAAGCTGGATTAGTGTAAAAATAGGAGACAAAGTTATTGATCAGCTAGCAGGTAAGTGCTCCCAAGACCACGTAATGAACACATCAAAGCTTTAAGACTGGTCTCTTAAAGTCTTCAAGAGTATCTGCAGGTCAGCTTTCAATGACTAATTCAAAGTGAAGGTGCTCAATTGCATATGGATATATTAAAATGTATTCAGATGAAAAATACATCTGAACAACAGGGATATGGACATGTTGCAGAAGGGCAAGAAACTATCTCAGAGGAGTTCTCTATTCTTTGTAAATTATTCACTCAAATGTAGTCAATATTAAATAATGTTGCAACAGCCAATGTGCCAATATCCCACAAGTCACATAAGAAATATTTCACTTGAATATGAAATAGATACTTGATTTTGACTGTTTGCAGTTACTGAAAAAAAAAAATAAATTATGTTGATCAAATATAGCTAGTTCAAATGAATTTTAGAAAAGGAAAAGAGTTTGTTTTGTGTTTACCCAAAACAATGCTTTATATTTCTTCTGCAGTCATTAAACGGTATTTTATTATTCAGCAGAAAATCAGAAATACCAAAACTGAAGTGGACTATTGGAAAAAAATTAGCAAAACAATTACATTACATATTCTCTTCCAGGAAATTATGCATTACACAAATTTGCTGAAGCCCCATAAATCTGCTTAAAGAGATTAAGGTTTCCTGTAGTTTCCACCACACTAAGAATAACTACACTCTTTGTGATGATAATATGCCTAATGCTGCAGCAGATCAGATTGGGATTTTTTATTACTCATATGACATCCCACACTTTCCAGAAGAGTTGCTTTTCATAACCATTATGTCATCCAGTAATTTGTTTGGAGGAAATATCTTTCCACTGTTAAAATGAAATTCATTACTTGACTGAGAATCTACATTTTGAGCTAAAACAGATGGAGCCTTTTCTACCACTCATGAGTGTCTTTTTCCCCATCTAGAATAGCATGCAAAGCTTATGTGATGCTCCTAAGTTTATTTGAATGGCTGCATTGATCCTTCTACCTTGGTAAAAACACTTGCAGGAAAACATTAGCATTCCTAGTTCCAGTCCAACAGCTTTCCATCTCTTCAGGCCCTATAAAAAGCCAGGATCATAAGTCAGTAAAATATTGTTTCCAGTCTACTGTCCCTTCTTCAGATGCAGTAACATAGAAACACATAAAAGCCACAGAACTGACAGAAACAATTAGAAGATCTCAAAACAAGTCATCCATTCTTTGATTTGACATAGATCTTGAAAGTTGTTCTTGCGGATAAAACAATATTTGGAAACATACGAATCTGTCTTGGACACGTAGGCATGTTTTTTAAAGATTTAAAGTCTCACAAGAGGCAGATTGTACAGCTTCTTATTTAGACAATATGATGGAGAAAATTTCTTCTTGGTGCTGAGTTCAACCTCAGGTTTGGTTAGTTTCAGGAGCAATGCATGATAACATTTATTGGACTGGCAAACACTGATGTAAGCCAGGACTGCTTTCTGGTCATGGTAGAATCAAGGGAATTTGATGTTTTCACTACTTTGCAGTGGAAAGATATTGATTTGCAGATAATGGCAACAGAATAAATACAGCAATTTATTTTGCTTGACTTTAATTCATGGTTTTAAAACAAAATGGTTGAGATATATCAGATCTAAGTAGAAGTTAAATGGATAATCTATTGTGTGTTTTGTTCTCTGTGTTGTGTTCTTGCCGCTCTATTTTTCTTATATGTTCTTAGAATATTAAATACTTACACTTCCCAAACTATTTCACTTTTGACTTCCAGTTAGTGGAATATTATTAGTGGAAGTTATCTTCAGCTTTTAATATTTTAATAAGACAGACCAATTTTGAAATAGCTCTCCAAATAATCTCTATCTAATCTGCAAGAACAATGACCTTGATCAAGAATGGCAGGTGGGATATTTACTGAGTTGAATTCTGAAGTAATTGTATTTAAATATACATTTGTATTTAAATCTACTGAGAAAAGATTTTCTCAGACTTTTGCTTTAGCTCTATACTATCCTCCTTATATCTGTGACTATCTCTAGTTGATTCAAATTTGCTATGAAGTTGTTTTATCTGCAGTGAAAGTGACAAGGAATATTTAAGATTGACCGTGCTGTGTAAAATGTAGGTAGAAAGCACAGGTATGATTTAATCACATAAATGTGAAACTAGAGTTTGTGTGTGTCATTAGTATGGGCACATCAGCTTCTTTCTACCTACCCAGAGAATTTAACCGTATATATCCTCTTTGCCTGGAAATTTACAGTCAGAATGACATTGAAAAAAACGGCGCCATTAAGGATACAGTGTTTTATTTTATTATAATCTAAATACCAAAAAGCTGCTTCTGCAACATCAAGATATATTTAGACTCTTATAAACCATTAATTTCTGCTCCTATCTTATAAGTCACCAGCTTGTCAGAGCATGCAGCAAGTATGTTTTTATGGTATTCTCTCAGTGTGAATATTGTGGATAGTTCTGAATCAGTAAAGGGATTTAGACTTTCTGATGGACCTTATATAAACATAAGATTTACAGTTTAGGGATGCAAGCAATATTCAGCCCAAACCTAGGGTACTTTACACTGAAAAAATATTCCTCTGTAATTGGTTGACACTTCTCAGTCTCTGAGTTAAGGTAATCTCAATTAAAACTTCTAGTTTTCTGCAACATATTCTATTGTGAATAAAATTAATTTTAGTCTTAATTTATAGATAAGGAGCTCCCATAGCATTAGAATCTGAAAAGTCCATTTCAAAGTCCAGTGTTTATGGAGTAAGGACAAAAACAAAAAAGGACAAAAAGAAAAAAAAAATCCCCTATTTTTCTGATGCAATAGGAATGGAAAAAAATATCAAGGAAAGAAAATCTTTGCAGAAGGATATGGGGCTAAAAGTGATCATCTGTCTTCTACAGAGGAAAATTCTTCCTAGATACTCTCTGTGGGTATGAGTATGAGTCAAAGGAGAAGACTGAACATTGTGATACAGCTCAGTTTGAGCAAATACAAAGTTTATACACAGGTGGGGGATGGTGCAGACTGTTTCAACAGAATATGTGAAAAACTAAGGCTCATCCTGAGAGTATTTTGCAAGAAAAGTATATAGTCTTTCTCTATTGTACAGTGATATGAGGTTTCAGTTTCATTTCATGGCTAAACCAGTGACACAAAGTTTTCTACAAATGCAGCAAATATAATTTTTTTTGTATGTTTGGTTTGATTCTACTGAGAATTTTTAGAATCCTTTTACTAATACTACATTGAAGTAACATAGAAACCATCAATGTGCTTGAAAACTTCAGAACAGAATTTGAAGTGCTTCAGTAATCATATCACATGTCACATAATATTATTGTACAAAAAGTGAGCAATTTCTACCTGCGCTACATTCTGAAACAGTCCACAGACTTTGAGGTGAACACAACACTGAACATATCAGACTTCTGAAATTGAGTACAAATCTGTTAATCTACAATGGCTGTGAGATGAGCATGTACTCATCACCTCTATCTTATTCATGGAAAAAAAATCCAAAATCCACAGTCAGAAAAATTTGCAAAAGGATTAAGACATTCAAAAGAGTTGATCACAGAATCACAGAATAAGTGATAAAATTCCTGTGATTGCTGTATGTTTTAGTTTTGACATCAGGAATTAAAAACTCCTGATGAAAAAAAATATTAAAAAATCTAGGTACTACAAGTCATTTTTCATGTGTACCTATATGTATGTTCATATACAGAACAAATCCTCTATGCATAGAAAGATTAAAAATTTTTCACAATTCAAAGATAACTTCACATCACTGGTTATATCGCAGTGACTTGTTTATATGCCATGGGAGGCCTACCTTCCATTAGTTCATTATTGCAGAGATTTTTAAGTTTTTAGCTCTTGCTTATGAATGAAATCACATTACCTTCATAACTTGACAGAAAACACAGTTCTCCTGATACTTTGTAATTTCCTTCTCTTTTCTTCTGTATATATTTTATAATGAAAAAATTAAAAATTATATTTATTAAATATACTCTGGAATTTATAATGACATTATATTACAGAAACTTTTCTGAATTTAGTTCTCAGGCAAGTGAAAAACCATGTTATCAAGGTTAATTTAAAAGAGAGAACAAAAGAGAAACAAGCAAATGGTTCCTAAACCAAAGAAGAATACAGATGTTATATCATGAAAGTGAAAATGTTTGCATTAATTTTTTTAACATGTATAAGAATCACACCTTTGCCTTGGACTAATGAAAAAAAAATCCTGTCAGAAAAGCATTGAAGTAAGAGAAGAGAAAAAGAAGAGAAAAAGTAGCCATTAATGTGTACTCATATGCTCTCCAGACTGTAAATTTAACATTGTAATATAGAAATTTAAATGCATTCTCTTCTTAAAGACAGATGAGAAAAAGTGGTTGAAAATGTTCTAGATACTTTCTGTCAGTGATAACCTATGCCCTTTCTGCTAACAGGCCTTACTCCTGTACTTAATTAATTTTTTCTTCAATTTCCTACATATAAACTTGAAGAAAATAAATATATGAAAGTTGTGATCTCTGGAGGGCTGTATCTTGGCTATTTGATTGCCATGCTTTAGGAATACTAACACTGCTCCCTCAACCCCATTTTCCTCTTTCACTCAGCTCTTGCTTTACCTCTTCACCACCCGGTGGTGTTGAGGGCTAATAAAACTGCAGGATCAACACCGCAAACATTGAAAACTATGATATAGAAAACAGTCTTAAATGCGTATAATAAAGGAATTAAATTTGAGTTCCTTTTAGTTGATCTGTGGTGTTTAGATTTTCAGGATAGACCTGGGTTACTTTTATCTACAAAAAGGCATTTCTGAGAATAGTTTTAGTACAATATTTATGAATTTCACTGTGATGTTAGCTGCTTTTTTATTTTTTATGTGTGTGTGTAAACCCTTCTGATATTCTTGTTGCTAGAAAGGTTGAGTTGATCTGCAAATTGAAATATTTATGTGAAAATCTCATTAAAATATGCCAAGTCATAGTCAATATCCGAGCTTCCATAGCTGTCCTGGTGTAACTGAGCTGCAACATCACCTCCTCAAAGACAAAGAGGGAAGCTCCCAGGCACTCTGATACACATTCATCCATACAGCATGAGTCTGAAGTGGGTGTGGAAAGGCAGCTACAGCTCATCTTTCCTCAGGTGAAGTAGCAGAACCTTTCTTCTGTCATGGTGATTCTCTGGTCCTATCCCACACGTGCTCTGAGTGCCACTCTTCATACTCCTTACAAGTGGCCATATACTGCACTGGAAAAATCCTCTCAATGACTGTAGGTATGATGCAACAGGAAAGATGAAGTTCATTAAAATGAAAAAGCTATCACAGATGCATGTAAGACAATTAGAAAACAAATACTAGGCACACACACCTCACAGTGATTTAATATTCTCATTTTCATCTTCACAACATACACTGCTCTTATTTTTATTTTTTTGCTTTGTTCTTTTAGGGAGCATCTGGAAATCAAAAATGAGACATTCTTCTAATGATTGATTGGCAACCAGACAAAATTAATGACAAAAGTTTTTGAAAATATCTTCTGATTTCATACATCTCTGCTCTTGAGATCCAATTTAATATTCCTCAGAAGACAATGTTTTCAGAATCTTGAACAATTTCTTGACCATAAAGAGGCCTTAATATGCCTCTTAGATCACTTCAAGGTGCTTTTATTTGTGCAGAGAAAATGAAAGCATCCAAAATCAAAGAGAGAGCAAAGACTTAGATGTGATGCTCAAAGCTTCCAGCATGATTGCTACTTCTGTCTCCTCAAGAAAAGAAGGAATCATTGGCAGTGATTTTTCTAATGCAGGTTTTTTTCATCCTGTGCATCGCTTTCAGATGTGTTTTTCAGATGCAGATGCGGAATCTATTTGCCCTTACTATTCACTTAAGTGGGAATTTATTGTATGGAGTGGTTAATTTTCACCACTTTTTGTCTGCTGTCAATACCCCTCCAAGTTTGCTGTGGAGTAGTGTACCCCAGGACATATGTAATCTGTTGTATACTGAGCTGAAGTCAGACTTGAGTACATATTATTTTACACTGTGCAGTTGTTAAAAATGAGGGTGAGCCACAGAACCACTTTGTTTTGAAAAAACAGATATATTTCTTACAATTACACCATTCAGTAATTTGTTGTTCTGCACCAATAAGCATTTAAATATTCTGAAACAAGAGAAATAAAATTTTCAATTCATGAGCAACCATGTTTTTCAGGACAAAAAGCTAAGGATTAAGGGGCCAGATTATGAATCTTCTCTTAATACTGCAAAGTACCTATTTATGGAAGTGACTAGGTCTTCTCAGCTGAGCATGTGCATACAGGGTAGAACCTATGTTGGTAAGTAATGTCAGTCTGCCCCTGCAATTTTAAAGGTTATTATACAGCTAATGAGGACTAGCAAGTCATGATGTGACAGAAGTCTTTTGCTCTGCAGCTGACACTAACTTGCTGAAACGTACTTGATTAATTATAACATTGTAAGATAATGCCTTATGAGCCCATACCAGGCAAATTACTCTTCATGGAGCACTGACAGTGCATCTCTCTTCCACCTATGTAATTTATTCTAAGTGTAACAGTCACAGGAAACACACAGCCTCCGAAAATTATAGCTGCAAAATGACAAACACAAAGCAAACTAGATTGCAAGCTTGAAACTATTTCTCACAGAGTGTAATTATAATCACACATCAATCCCCCAGAATGAATAATATGCTATGGAAAAGCCAATGCAAAGCTTCATTATCTGTCACCTACACTAAAACACACTTCACCCTATCTGATTACCATTGTTTCCTTTCTCATATATTTGAAAAAAGAAACCCCACAACAGTGCATACCATGCAGTAATGTTCCTATGTTCTGTGTTATGCCTGCACTGGTTTCCAACAGCCCTTTACTATGAGGCTTCAAGTTTTAAAATAATATGTATCAGCAGTGCTGTATTTTCAGAAGAAAGAAAATGATAAGTTTATGTAATTCAGCATTTAAAAAAAAACAAAAACAAAAACCAAACAAAACCAGAAAAGAACCCAGGAAAAATATTGTTAGGATAACTTACTGCAATCCAATTTTCTAGCAAGCCAGAATGACCTGCCCAATTCAAAAGGGAAAAGAAAAACAAAGTGTATTCAAAGCTGCTAAAATAACATTTAAAGCCTCTAAAAATGAAAAGGATCAGACATCCCTTATGTCACTATTAGGAAACATAATTTTTCTTAGATGAGCTAAGAAGGAGTAGACCCTTGGGGTGAAGCTGAAGTAATAATTTCTTTTTAGTAATGAATTACTTCCCTTCATGAAGTACATCTGGATACCAAGAATCATATTATTTCTAGTCATAAGTAATAATTTTCTCAGTGTGAGATGTCTGCAATATTGCAGTTGAGCAGGAGAAAATTTTGTCAAAGATCACAAAACAGCTATTTCATCACTAGGCATCTAGAGACTTTTCAACACTGAACTCTTTCATGCTGAAGAGGTCCAAAGCCTTCTATAAAAGAAGGCAGAAGAAGAGTAAACCACTAGAAAAAATGCTAGATATGCTTTGAAAATTAAAGACTGTTTTGTTGGGTAACAGCACTCAGAAAAAGTATAAAGAACCTTGCAAAAAGAACATAATAACAGAAAAAACCTTATCAGAAATCCAAACAAGTAAAGAAAAAGAGGGAAATTAGATTTGATTCTAAGCTTCTTCAGTGTATCAGTGAGTTTATTGAAATTGATTAATCTCAGATCTTAGATAATGGAAAAAAAATTTATTTTGAACATTAAAGAACTACAATGTGATTAAAAATCTTTTTGAATCTGCCTCAATTCATGAGCCACACAGACTATTTTGTGCTCCAGTGACAACATTGAGTACCTGTCTTACTAGGAGGTGTAATTGCCCATAGTGCCACTTAAAAGGAGAATCTAATGGATATATTTAAGTGGATTAAATAGTTTATCTTGGTATTAAAACAGAGCAATCAGTCAATGAAGGTAAACATGTGAGAAAGTTTAAATGAAATGTGTGCCTAACCAGTGCAGAAAAATTAAATTCACAAGCCACTCAGTTCTTGAAGAGAAAAGTGAAACAGTTTCCAGATTTTATGATATGGTACTCCTATATTCATTATTTTCAGGTTATAGTCTCCAGTTAATACATCATTTGGTGATAAAGTGTCATGTAACATTCTCAGTTGTAGATCACATTAACAAGACCAATCTTTTGCTAATGCAGAAGTACTCTCAGAAATAAAGATAAATTATCCCTGGAAAAACACAGGGCTTATGTGTTAGATGTGTATATTCCATGGGTTTTTCTTATGTGCCATAGCAATATTGACAAAATTTGTCATTAAAACCTGCCTCAGATACTTTATACCTTGTGGAGGACTTCAGACAATGTGGCTGACATTTCCTACATTTTTTCCCATGGGAATTTCAGCGCATGTGATTCATTATAGAAATGGATAAGTAAAAGAAACAACTCAGTATTTAAAGCTATGCATGATTTCCTGGAACTGCCATGGTCTGGCAGCAGAAATTTGTAACAGACATAGGCCTCACTGAAAAATCTACAGCCTTGTTTTTATCAAGGTCTAGGGATCTAAGAACTGGAGTCTATGCATACATATTAGGACTGTGTTTTAAGTGGAAAAGATTGAGCCAGAAGCAATGTTATCCTAGGAGTACCATTGGAAAGACAGCTAATGAGAAGTTTTCACACACCAAAATTGAAAAGGATTTCTTTTTAGATGAATGTGTATTTGGAGCAAGTATGGATGTTCTTTTTTGCAGAACTACTCACAACATGTACTTGAGGACTAATTTTACCAAGTTGCACACAAAATTGCACATGTGGCCGTGTAGCTGTCTCACCCATAAGAAGAAATTATTTGGGTTTTTTCCTTCTTTTTAGGCAGGTCTCTGACAATAAGGTATTTCTGTGACTATATAATCAGGTCACGCAAGAATGTGATACTTAAATGTTAAAAGCTTTTACCAAATTTCATCTCATATGCTCCTTTCTCCATGTTTCTCTCATTTGCATCATCTCAGGGAATATGGAGCTCCATTTTGAAAATATAAAGTAATCATTTGAAGGAACAAAGGTACATGGTGGGAGATTCTGCCATCTTAGACAGAATATCTTAGCTGTCTCTAGAAGATGTGGAAATTGACATCCACTTGCAGAGCTGTGCGTACTTTCTCAGAAGGGACTTGTATTTGCAAGTTGCACAGAAAGCCCTTTTGTTGTTACCTTCAATTCATATTACTTTAAAAAGAGAATCAAAAAAAGCTTTAGCATAACTTCAATAAAACAGGCAGGGCTTGGTGAAGAAGAGAAAGAAAGGGGTCACAAAAATGACAAGTTGTTCACTAAGATGCCATGAACTTCAGGGGAAAATATTCAGCTTACATGCTTTGACTCCTGTCAACATCAAAACTTGATTTCTGCATCTATGAATTGCACATAATTAGCAAGCAGTCAGTGAACAATCATTTAAAGATAATTTCGGCAATTCTACGAATAAACCAAACCATAAGACTCTTACAAAAAATAAACACACTTTTTAAGTATTCTTCTATGAGTAATCCACCTAGGCTCTGATGCAACAGATGCACTCAGAGCTCTGCATTCCCTCTGCTCACACACAGCCTTACTGAATGTATGGCTCACAGGCCCCAGTCCCTTCTCCAGAGAGGATGGATTTGCCCATTTCCCCTGCTTCTGAAGCCTCTCCAGCCTCTCCAGCTGCCCCTGCAGCTGCTCAGAACCCACCAACATGGTGGTGGGAAAGCCCCTATACCCCCAAACACTGTGGGGTGCTGCCCCCCAGTGCATTGCCATCAGCTGATTGTCAACTTCCTCATTGATAACTTCTTCAGAGAATGGTTGCCTTTGGTGCAAATATCCCTCTTGGTGAGAACTTCGGGTGCTGCAGCCAGGTAGAGGGGCTGCTCTCGCACTCCTGTCATGCCAGTTACTGTTCTCAGTCCCTGCCACAGAGAGGAGGTGGTATGGGTGGTGCTCACTGCCACACAGGGCTCCCAGGCTGCTTGCACAGCTATCAGAAAATTGTGAGCACTAGAGAAAGATGGAGGGAAATGGACAGAGAGCAGCTCATTTTGAGGGAGAGGAAAACTACTCATTCTCAAAGCAGACAAAAAAACAACAGCAGGAACAGCATGAGTTAGGACTCTTCAATTTTTAATTCACCTAGCATGCTTCTTAGCTGCCACAGGTTTTCAACATCATCTGCATCCTTGCCATGAGGCATCACTTCGTAACAAGGTGACTCTTTTTGCATAAATGTGCTGTGCAGGATGAGTAAAGCTGGTATGAATTCAAGTGAAAACCTGCCTTTTGGGACAGGATGTAATCACTTGCCATGTGCATTTGGTAAGAGATACATGTTGTCAGCATTTCAGTGGCAAATAAATAAAGGAATATTAATTATAATCACATTACCAATACTGCATGACTGCTCCAAATTACAACAACATTAATTAAAATTACCCTGTAAGTTATGAAATTTTAAAATCAGTCTCTTGTGCACTTCCATGAAGTAAACACAGAAGTCTTACAAAGGGAACATGCTCTAATCAGGCAGCTTCATTCTAAATACAACAAGGATATGAAAGTAATACCTATAAAGAATTTTCAGAGCCTCATTTTATAATTACTTTTGAATTTTAGATAAAAGTAAAAATAAAAGAGAGATGCAGAAGCTGTCCACATTCATTACAAGGATGGATTAATTCTGTCTTTATGATGTACCCCATCAGTTTTACAAAAATACCTTTCTATACAGAAAGGTCCCCCCTCAAAAAAATAAAAGTCAGCTGACAAGTTGTCTTTTTTAATACAGGATCTTTAATTTATTTTAATCCTCTGATTTTATTTAAATGAAGTTATATATATAATTGTCTGTCCTCTTCTTTTCTTGGTACTCTTCTGCCTTTAATTGAATAAAGATCAGACCAAATAAATTATGAAAAGAATTTGAATAGTCTGCAAATTTTCAAAGAAACATGATATTTGTTGTTCCTGTGTACTGGCTAATATGTTACAAATGTAGAGGTGTACACTGGGTAATCTAAAAATATATAAATTATGCATAGCATACATTATGAATACTGATGACAATAGCAGTCCTTATACTCTTCCCCATTGTTTCCTCTGGTTCTTCAAAGTGAAAGTTTTATCCCCTGCTTCTCAAATTCTGCATATTCTTTGAGGCATAAATGGTCTGCTTCTCTGTCCCCAAGCCAGATGCCACATCTCCACATTAAGATAATAGACAGTTACACACTGTCCTTATGCAAACTTTTTCCTTCAGGGAAGAGATATTAGTATGTAACTGAAAGGAGCCCAGATCTCAGAGCTGGAGACCGGAGACATGCTGCAGCTGCAGCTGCGGTGAGGTTTAGGTGTTGTCCAAGAGTTAAGAAGTTTTTGTTTGTTCAAGAATTTAGAAAGAAAAGCACAAAGAATCTCTAAATTCTTTTCAGAAAGTGTGGCTGTACTCTGTTGGTACTCTAGAGCCAAACAAAAAGTCCATTTAACCACTGAAAAGGAATAAACAAGGAATATATATCTAGGAACTTCAGCATAACTGCAGAAAGTTTGAAAGGTTGCAAGTACACTTCAATATCCATCATTAACCTGATTTTAGGAAAAAACCCTGCAACTTTTCAGTTATGTATATAGGATGAGTTTGAAGTGGTACTTGCCCACTTGTCCATTTGTAATTTTATCTCCAAATTCTTATTTATAGCTTGGATTGCAATATGCTTGAAGTTCTTCTATACCATGTAAAACAAAAAGATAAAAAATGTATTTAAAAGAATATGTTTTCTTGTAAAATATCAGAACTTACATTTTTAGAAAGCCTGAAAATCATCTGAACAAATGGTTTACAATAAATAATTTACTTCATTTTTTTTGTAGTTCTGTAGATTAACAAAAATTGAATATCCTCAATAATATACATAATTTACTAAATACTTCACAAAATGTTTTCTATTGCAGGGTACATTCACATGAAATTACAGTTATTACATATGTATGTGGAATTAAGACTGTTTAAATTTATGTTATTTATGTTATTAAAATAATGTGTATTGCATTTTATTTCCATGTTCCCAGTTTGCAATCCTCATTGGCTACCATAAGAGAAATATAATCCAGAAGGAGATGTAAAGCTATCTGATCTTTGTGATGGTTCAAATTGTCAGTTTCACAATTCAACATTAAAAGCTGAATTTATCATAGAAGCAATGTATATGCATGCTGATTATTATTCATTATAGCCATGTTTCTGTATCAGGTGCCATGTTACTCATGGCAGCTGTAAGTTCATAAGAAGAAAAAGAATATTGATAATTTAAAATTTCAAAAGTTTAAAATGAAAATAAAATCTATTTTTTTCAATTTAGTTCTCCTGAATTTCTTTTGAATACATGTAATATTTAGTACACTTATTACACAAGTGGATGAGCCAAAACAAATTTCTCTTTCTCAGGGTCACAGATATCTAGCATTGCTGGAAAGAGAAATTCTGGATTTATCATGTTTCTAACTGTAAGGAAGAAATATACTAAGTGAAAATACAAATTATGCACTGTATTATCAAAACTGCTAAGGAAACCATAGGTAAGCTAGCTAAGCACCTAGGTATAACAAAATTTGAAAGCAAAGTTTGGCTGCAGTGTCCCAGTGTCCATTCCTCTGTAGATGTGAAAAGCTGTGATCTTTTACACATCATGCTATTAGAAGAATTAACAGGGTTATTCTACAACCAGTTGACCACCACATGTGTAATGAAAGATCTAAAAGTGCTTCAGGATATTTATGAATTATTTTTTGCTGAAGTACTGCACAACTGCATTTTTAAGTGTCATCATAAGAGTTAAATAAAAAAATATGTTTGAAAAATTCATCCTCCACCGAGCTAGGTCACCATCCGAAACTAATTATTCCCCGTGAATTGCGTGCAAATATAACATGCATGCTGAACATGCTTTGTTATGTTACTGGTCTTACCCATTTCCCTATTATGCACTAAGTCAGAGTTTGGAATTATTTTAAGAACATCAGGTTATAATCAGAGTTTGCTCTTAGATGTGTTGGTGCCCACCTTTTGTTACCTGACAAAACTCTTGTTACCTAATGAAGACTTTTACCTTGAATGATGCAGCTGGACTCCCTTTACTGAACAAAAACAAAATGTCAGCTGTCAAATTTTTAAAGAGTCATTATATGAGAGGGGAAAGAGGCTATAAACAGTAAAAATGTTCTGGAGAGGGATGGGATAGTGTTTAATCTAATGCATGGAGGTACCTTTTCTGCTTTGACATTTCAATTCGAAATTCTCAATCTCAGCCATATTTCTGCTGTCTCACAAACCACTGCTACAAAGAGTAGGATATTTAACTGAAACCCTTAGGGGAAAACAAAACCATTCTGAAATTATTGGTTATCCTTTGTGCTTTCTGTAAAATTTCATGCTATATTTGTATTACAGAGCTCAGTATATTGTCTCCCTCAACCTCAGCAAGGCTTTTGGCTCTGTCACCCATAATATCCTCATAGGTAAGCTCAGGAAATGCAATTAGATAAAAGGAGAGTGAGGTGGATCAAGAACTGGCTGAATGGCTGAGCTCAGAGTATCATGATCAGCAAAGCAAAATCCAGTTGGAGGTGTGTAGTCAGTGGTGTTTCCCAGGAATCAATACTGCTTCCAGTTTTATTCAAGTTGTTTATCAATGATCTGGACAAAGGGATAGAATGTACTCTGAGCATGTTTGCTGATGGTACAAAACTCAGGAGAGTGGCTGATACACTTGAAGGCTGTTGTGTTGTCCCTCTCAGCAGGACCTAGATAAGCTGAATTGTTGGGGAGAGAGAAACCCAATGAGGTTTAACAAGGGCCAGTGCAGGGTCCTGCACCTGGGGAGAAATATCCAAGCATCAGCACAAGTTGGGGTTCAACCTACTGGAAAGCAGCTTTGCAGAGAAAGACCCAGGAGTCTTGGTGGATTGCAAGATGACCATGAGCCAGCAGTGCCCTTGTGGCCAGGAGGGCCAATAATACCTTGGGCAGCACAGGAAGCAGCTGGTCAGCAGGTGGAGGGAGTTGAGCTTGCCTCTCTGCTTGGTCTGAATAAGGCCACATCTGAAATAGTGTGTCCACTTCTGGGCTCCTCAGTAAAAGACTTACCATCAGAGAGTCGCAAATAAGGTGGGGGATCTGGATCATCTCTCATATGAGGAGACTGAGGGAGCTGGGCCTGTTTGGTCTAGAGAGGAGAGAGAAGAGATTTTATTAATGCAAATAAATTCCTTGAAGGTGAGTGTTAAGAGAATGGTGCAAGACTGCTCAGTGGTGTGCAGTGACAGGATGAGGAGCAACGATCATAAACTAAAACACAAGTAGTTCTACCTCAACATGAGGAAGAATTTATTTACCCTGGCATGGAGGTTGGATTAGATGATCTCTAAAGTCCATTAGATGAGGTCCCCTGCCAACCCTAATGATTCTGGGATTCTGTGATATGCACTAGTCTCAGAGTATTTCCTGCACTCCAGTCTTCACCAGAGGAAAACAACTCGCTCCTGTTCCGAGTAGTTGCCACAGTGTACTGCTTTAATACATGCCCATGCAGGATAAACAGGAGATCGCAATCTGCTTCTATGACAGGACCTACTTTAGCAGATAAATGGAGGGCCTCTCTACTGCTGAATTTGTTAAAAAAATGTTTGGGTTTTACCACATAAAGTGTTCACCTTATAAGCTTTGCTCTATAATCTAGCTTTACTGTCTGGTGCAGGAGCTTTAGTAAGAAAGAAATTTATGATTTGGGGAAAAATCTCAGAGAATGGAAAAAAATGTTTCTTTTTTACACATTGGAGAAAAACAGCTAGAACATGAGGAAAAATCAAGGTGAAAAGGAATTTAAAGTAATTATTCTTTCCTTGGAAGTCTCCAAACTCTGCTAATCAACAAGTCACATCCCTAAAGCCTGGAATGCAGGCTGTTGCCTCACTGCTGGTAATGACCACTTCATAACTCATTTCATGCTCAGACTGTGCATTGCAGGTTGGGACAGTCCAAAAGCCTCTTTCTTGTGCAAAAAAGAAGAATCAGGCTCACATGTGAAGTTGTAATTTTTTACAAAATTTACTCAATTACTCAATCTCCAGTAAGTTACCTTAGAAAAATAGGCATACAGTATCTAGTAAAACTTACTTTATGTTTCCTTACTGAACAACACAAAAAGAATAATAAGTTTTATTCTAACTTTTCTGGGACCCCACTGGTAACAGAGCTGTTAAGTAGAGCTATCTGGAAGTCATTTACAGTCCTCACAGGGGGTCTGTCTGCAGACTTAATTTCAGATCTTGAACATGCTGTATCAGTTTATGCCTTTTAAATGATCTTCTGATAAACACAAAAAAAAGAATCTTTTGTACAAAGAATAAGTTGTAACACATCTTTGGGAATGATTGTTTTTGCAGGGATTTGTGTTCTAGGGAGCTTAGTGGGAAACAACTTTTATTACATTCCAGCAGTTACAGATTGTGCAAGTAAAACCTGACTGAAAAAATAAATAGTATTTGAGTGTATTTTAACATTGTTTTATGTGTTTTTCTTACACAATCTGTCTGAGGACAGTCATTTAACAAAAGAAATAAATATATCCACAAAGAAATCTTCAGCATAATTGAAAATTTTCTCATTGTGAGATCATTTTTCTAGCCAAAATATTCCTTTCTCCTTTTAAACTAACTTCTCAAAGGAGAAAGAAAGATACACATTGTTCAGCCCTCTCTTAATGAGTAATAACATAATGAATATTATGGTGCTGTTATTACTATTATGTTGGTACTTAAGAGAGAATTCAAACAGGGTTGAATTCCAAATACTTTATCGTTCCTCTAAAGAGTTTAAAAAGAAAAAAAAATCTTAAATAAAAAAGAAAAAAATTAATATAACCAGCCAAAATATGTTTAAAAACAGGTTGACAATGATTTTTAATGGTACACAATGTATCCATCAGCATATTTAGCAGACACAGGGACATAAAAAACAGAAAAAAGGCAAACGAGTCACACATATGGTTGTAGGTTAAGCTGTAATGGGAATGAGTAGTCTTAGTTTCTTTGGTAATAAAACAGTTCAAAAAAGCTTTATCCTAAACCAATTCTTTGAGACAAGTCAAGACACAAATATGTCAACAAACACATTTTTAGTATATTAATATCTTCTTTCTCTACTTCTTTCTTTTTATTTTATCCATAGGTCTGTATGTGAGTACATCTAGAAGGATTCTAGACTTTCCAGTTGTGGATAGTGGCATTTCATGTCTGAGTACAAAGCTACATATATATATATATATATATATATATATATATATTTATATATTTATATGTATATATATATATATATGCATATATGTATATAGACACACATTTTATAAATTATAATGTTAATCTTAAAACCCCAGCCAGACATGATTAGAGAGTGGAAAGTAGAATTACTGTAATTTATGTATATATCGATATGTATAATGACATTGCAGGAACTGATATACTGTCTAGTCAATGGAAACATTAACATATTTTTTCTAATTTTAGGTCAAAACAATTACACAAGACTTAAAATAACCATTATAAATCAGAAGATGACACAGGATTAAAACATATTCTCTTCAGAACAATATTCCCTAAAGAATATTAATGTTAAAAATTTTAATTTCTCAATTAAGGTGACAGCCAATTATAAAAGTTCATTATGCATAAAAGTGACTTTTTTTAAATCCTGCATAAGAGGAAAAGAAACCACTGATGAATAATTTATACATTAAAACAAAGAATTTAAGGAGATTCTCTGGCAATAATTAGAAGAAAAATAGTAATTTATAAGACCAAAAATGGTTTTAGGAAAGGAAACTATGAATAAAGTTTTAAATGGAATTAGAAGAGCTCAGAACTCTCAAACTTCATGTATGCTTTGCAGTGACATTTTCTAAGAACCTGTGGACTCAAAGTTGAAGCAAAAAAGACGATGTTTGGAACATTTATTATTAATTTGTACCATAATTTCAATGCTGTTAGGAAAAAGAGAAAACTAGACATTATGCACTGTATCAAACCCCATGTTTTTCTATATCCTTCTACTGCTATAACATTTATTCATCATTATCATAATCTGGAAATATAAAAAACCTCTATTTTGCTTGCTTAACAAAATTGTAAAATCACAGAATCACAGAATAAGCTGAGTGGGAAGGGACTCACAAGGATCATTGAAGTCCAGCTCTTGGTCATGCAAAGCACTATCCCCAAGAGTCACACCATGTGACTGTGAACATTGCCCAAATGCTTCTTGAATTCTCTCAGGCTGGTACTGTGACCATGGGGACCCTGTTCCAGTGCCCAACCACCTGCTGGGTGAAGAACCTTTTTCTGATATCCAGCTAAATCTCCTTTGACACAACTTCAGGCCATTCCCTCAGGTCCTGTCACTGGCCACCACAGAGATCAGGGCTTTCCCCTCCTCTTCCCTCATGAGGAAGTTGTAGCTGCAATGAGGTCTCCCCTCAGTCTCCTCTTCTTCAAGTACAACAGACCAAGTGACCTCAGCTGCTCCTCATAGGGCTCCCTCTCAAAGCTCTTAATCATCTTTGTTGCCCTCCTTTGGACATTCTCTAATAGTTTAATGTCTTTTTTATACTGTGGCACTCAAAGCCGTCACCAGGACTGGAGGTGAGGTTGCCCTGATGCAGAGCAGAGCAGGATGATCCCCTTCCTTGGCTGGTGATTCTGTGCCTGATGCTCCCCAGGACATTCCTGGCTCTCCTGGCTGCCAGGGCACTGCTGACTCATGGACCAGGACCCCCCAGGTCACTTTCTGCCACACTGCTCTCCAGCATACATCCAGGGTTATCCCATCCCAGGCGCAAAATTTGACAATTTTTCCTTGTTAAACTCCATATGGTCATATGGCTCATAAACTTCAGGTTGCCTAGCCTTGTAATTTGTTCAGGTCTCTCTGCAGGGTCTCCCTGCAGGGTCTCTCTCCCAGGGCCCTCAAACGAGTCAACAGCTCCTCTCTGCTTTCATCATCTGGGAACTTGCTTAGCATCCAGTCCAGTCCTGCATCCATGTAATTTATGAAGCTGTTGAAGAGCACAGGGCCTAAGATGGAGCTGAACCCCACTAGTAAGAGGTCACCAGTCTGATGTCACCCCATTCACTGTAATCCTTTGACCTGACCTGTGAGCCAGTCACCCACCCATCACATGATGTGTTTATCCAGCGGTGAGCTGGACATCTTGTCTAGATGGATCCTGTGGGAGACAGTATTGAAATCCAAAATCATTACATCAACTGGCCTCCCTTGAAGTGGGTTACCTTGCCATAAAAAGAAATCAGGTTTAATAAGCAGGACTTTCATGAAGCTGTGCTCGCTGTGACCAATTACTGCACTGCCTTTCAGGTGTTTTTCAATACCTCCCAGAATAATCTTCTCCATAAGTTTACCAGCCGCTGTAGTGAAACTAACAGGTCTAACACCCCTTCTGGGGTCCTCCTCCTTGCCCTTCTTGAAAATCAGGACAATGTTTTCCAAATTCCTGGGACTTCTCTGGATTCCCGAAAACACTGTCTTCAAAGTGTACTTTGATTCCTTAAAGAATATTTTGTCAGCATCAGTGTCCTGGCTAGGAGGTCTATACTAGACTCCCACAATCACATCTGTATTATCTGTCCCTTCATTCTTATCCAGGTGCTCTCAACAGTGCCATTGCCAACTTTGAGCTTCATACATTCTACCCCTTCTATTACACACAATGCCTCTTCTGCCCTGCCTATCCCTCCTAAAGAGCCTGTAACCATCCAACAGGGAACTCCAGCCACAGAACTCATCCCACCAGGTTTCACTTATGCCAATGATGTTGTATCTCTGGGACCAGAACAAAGCCTTGAGCTCCTCCTCCCCAAGCTGCACAAATCGGTGTAGAAATATTTCAGGTGTGATACTTTACAGTCAACATAGCCAACACTTCGTGAAAAAGATTGAGGGATCCCATCAGTTCTTGTTTCCTCAAATTTAGGCACACCATGCCATCAGTCATCACAGGAAAGCCTGGTTTTGTCCCTTCCCCCCTTCCAAGCTAGTTTACGACTCTGTCAATGAGCCCTGCTAGCTCCTGTGCTAGAACTCTTTTTATCCTTTTGACACAGGTGCACCCTTTCAGATGTCAGTTGATCAGGTGTTAAATAGATAATTCCATGGTCAACAAACCCCAAATTTTTCCACTAACATCCACCTAAGAGCTGTGCACTGACTGCCTATTCCTATCAGTATTATTCCTTGGTCCTAGAAAAATAAAGAAAATCACTACTTGTGCTCCTGATCCCTCTATCAATCATTACATGACCCTGAAATTTCTTTTGATTGCCCCTGGACTTGTCTTTGTTGTCTTGTCGTTGCCAGTTGGAACAATAAAAGATAGTAATCAGAGGGCCTTGGCAGACATGAGAGTTTTCCAGTGCCCCTTATCCATGCTCCTAGGAGACAGCAGACTTCCTTATGAGTTCTGTCCAGTCTTCATATTGGACCCTTTGTTCCCCTGGACTCCCTGGGAGTCTCATTTTACAATTATCTTTTCCGGTTAACAGTTGTGGTCTTGATGCTGGATACTTGCAAATTTAATAAAAATATAAGTAATTTCTACTATTAAAAACATTTACAATTAGCATACAAGAATTTTGGGAATGTAATTTGCCACAAAGAGTATCCAAGATTTCTTTTTTATTATATATGTAAACAATTCAACATACCAATGGGACATATAGGTTGACCAGAATTTTCCTGACTTCTATATATGTTCCTGACAACTATATATGTTGTCTAGAGTTTTCCCAACTTTTTCTTCCTATTTCATGCGCTTCTGAGCAATATGCATGCCAGCAGCATTGTCTTGCCTTCTGTGCTTGTTGATGTTTCAATGACTCTTGAATGACCTGAAAGGGGCATGAAAGGGCATGAAAAGGGAGGAAGAAGAATTATTTTTGTTTTGGTTTTGTATTCCAAGTTTTAACATTACAGTGATGGTTTGAACATGAAGTTCTCACACTGCCATGGCACCTCCCACAGTCTGTTGTGTTCAGCCTGTTTTCTCTAAGGGAAAACTTTCAGAACAATTGATTTATCCATTACAAAACCAGATATTGCTAAATTATATGTGTTTCAAATTTATTCATACATTTTCTATTTGTCCCATGTCAATGTAGAGTTGTGAAAAAAAAAGGCTCTGGAATTTATAATTTTGAGTCTGACATTTGATAAAGTTCTTGAATTTTCATTTTTATTCCTTTCCCTGTCCCAGGACTACAATTTGGTAAGTCTATATTTCCCAGTGGATATATAAATAGATAGCTATCATCCATCATTGTTACAGTGAAGTACCACTGTCAGACAGAAGTGTAATAAAGTGGCAAATATTTATCTAAACTGCAAGGAAAGTATCAGTCTTACCTAATATTTGCCAGAATTTATATGATTACTTTCTTAGGTATCTTCAAACATATCTTTGGATAGGGATACTTAAAAAAATTAATTTACTTCTTTTTTTACTTGCTTCTGTGAACAATAGATTAGAAGGCCATCAAGTGTTTGGTTAATCACTATTATTTTACTGAGAAGTACTAAATTATTTATGTTACTTCCTAAGACCAATAAAGTTAAGTTTAGACAGATTAGCCTAATGCTTCTCACCAAACACTATTATCTTTCTACTAGTGCATGTATATTTTTCCTAATTGCAGTCTACTGCAGTGCAACCTTTCATTTAGCTTTTAAAATTAAATTCATATCTGTGATTACATAATTCCATTTTGGGGTTGTGTAATGAAATAGTATTGGAAGTGATGTAGACTCTGGAATATAAGTCTGTGTATCTTTGGGAGAGATCAAGAAATAGATTAATACCCATCTATATTAGCTGTTTCAAAAAATTTCCTCACCAAAAGGGCTGTCAAGCCTGAGGAAGTTGATGAGTCACCATTCCTGGGGGTATTGTGGACATGGGGCACTGAGGGACATTGTTTAGTGGTGAACTTGGCAGTGCTGAGTTAACAGTTGGACTGGGTGAACTCAAAGTTCTTTTCCAACTTAAACAACATTATGATTCTCTGATTCTCTATATTTTGTCAGGCTTCCTTTGGTATATCTGATATCTGGTGGGGAGGAAGTCAAAGCATGAGTGGCATACAGGCTTTACTACTGTGTCTCCAGGTTTTAGAGATGCTTAAGAATATTTCCCATACAAATCTGTTTTCTCCAGAATATGCATGGGTGAGAAGTACATAGTTCTAATGCAAGAACTTGAAGACTTTGGATAAAAGTATGCCACTAACTGACACATCTTCTGATTCTGTTTTTGCCCCCAGAAAATTGATGTCAAGGGGATAGTGATTTAGTACTAAACTTGTTTTAAAAATTGGCAGTTTAAAACCACATATAGACACACGCTTTCAGAGCTTAGAGTAACTTCTCAGCCTTCCCTTCCTTTGCAACATCCTTTGAAGCATCAGAGATGTTTCAGTAGATCTAGGGAGTGAGGGGTGCCATAAAAGCCCCTAAATACCCAGTCATGGAATTACTCATCCAGGGATTTTATATAAATTTCAGATGGTGAAAGGAGAGCCTGGGGGGAGCCAGAGTTTGCTTCTATTCAACACTTCATTTTCACTATGTTGACAGTAGCAGAGATCAGAGAGACTCTTCACCTTCAGAGTAGTCCTGCAGTCATAGATTGTAGTAGCTATGTAAGTAACCTCCTCTTATATCCATGTCTATTCTGTAGATACCCAGACAGATTGTCTTTATGTTTTAAATAATGGCTTTAAAAACTAATCCACCCTTCTGTGATATAAGATATAATTTACCCTTCTGTGGAAATAAGAGCTGTTCTGTGAGGGTTGGAAAAAGGGCTCCTAAGAAAGTTTTGCCTGCATTCTCAGTCCAGGCAGGTTCACTTATTCAAGAACAATAACATCGAAAGCCCTCAGCAGTTCTCACATCTGAATAGTTGCTTGGTCCCTGTTGGCAGGAAAGGGTTAAAAACAGAAGAGTTGTGAGGATGATGATAGATTTGTTCAAGTGACCTTGCAGCTGAGAATGCCAAGGCCTGGAGAATAACAGTGTGGGAAACCTCATATAGTATGCCTACTGCTATTTATCCTCTGTCTGTTTTGAGAAGCAAAATCATTGTGTGTAGATAACATGGATGTTTGGAGAGACATAGAGGCGCTCTCATGGACATGCTTGAGCTCCCTGTCTTAGGAGAGAGAAGATCAAATCTCAGAGGTCATAAAAAGGCATAAAGAGGATATCACAGGATGGTGGTAAACTACTGATGTGGGCCTTTGGTGAATTTGTGGAAACAGCAGGATGGTGCCTGCATTGCCATTTATGTGTTACCTCAGGGATCCTCTGGTTAGAGAGGTAGTGAAACAAATTTTCTCTTTATACTTCACCTGTGGTTTTGTGGTTGTTCCAACTGCCTGCCTGTGTCAAGTCACACAGTCCCCTGCCCAACACTCTGGCTCTGTGTATCTCTCTTGGAGGTGACTAATTTTGTTTGCCACAGTGTCCTTTGGACAAAGGACACAAAACTCTTGGCTTCCAGGACAGGAGTCAGTAAAGCTGAAGCTGAGGATTGTGGCACTTTACGGTTAAGACTTTCAGCCCAGAAAAATAACTTTTACCTCTAGCAGTCCTACTAGATTGAATCCCGAGCTATAGGAATTCGGCCTTGATGGGTTTTCAGTGGGTTACAAATTACATGCTGACACTATAGACTGCTTTCAGATTCTTTTTGAGCTTATTGATCAAAGGCACATGTTAGGTGAGGTCGTTGATTGGAGATAGGAACAACATGAACTCTCAGAGATCCATGTGACAATGGATTATTATGGAAGCCCCCTTATATAGGGGGTTTGAAACTCCCAGGCTCAGACAACTGATTAGTCTGGTCTTAACACTACCCCAGCTCCTTGCCAAGTGATACGTCTGCTTTCTCGATTGAACATGACTGACTGAGATCCCTGCTTGGGTTTGATTCTAACCCATCCCTGCCTCATGCAGGGACTGTTTTACTTCTAAAACGTTGAGTTTGGGAGTCTGATAGAGCCAAATTTATTTAGCAGCTACAGGCTAGCTGCAGCTGTGACAGGTACATGGTGAGGTTTAACCATTTTTTTCCATTGCTTTATACAAGTCAGCCAATAGCAACAAGAGAACAAGCTTGTTCTTGAAGTATAAGTAGGGATGAGGGTTTTTCTGGGCACACTTTTTTCGTAGGGTATTTCATTAAAAACCTCATTAGGAAGAGAGATGATCAAAGCTGCTTCTGCCTTGGCCTTGAGAATTTGTCTTCTTTCTTCTTACAGGCAGTTCAAAAATTACAGGGGAATCTTATTACCCTGGACCTTGCCTACATAAGTCTCAGGCAGCTGAAACTACTGCTGCTGTCTCTACTGCTCCTACTACTACTGATTCCAGCTATTGTCCTGTTTAGTATAGACACTTTATATGTTCTGTTAAAGTGCTCATTTTTGATTAAAAAAAAGGAAAGCAGTCACTTATTTGTGGAATATACAACTGTATGAAGAGTTACTTCACTGGGGCTATGCAAACTGTGACAGGCTACCACACTGATGCAATAAGGGATGAACATTGTCAGTAATTGTCATGTTCCAATCTTGCATGTATAGTCTTAGTACCAGCAGATGGTAGGACAGGAACAGGATCTTACCTTTGCATTTAAGTGGAGACCAGAACTGTCTATATATGGTGGTGTATGCCTCAAACCTGACAATGCTGAAAAGGAAGACAACCGTCAGCAGGATCAAACAGTTCCAAAGGAAATACCAAGGTGGAAGAACCTGCTCCCACAGCTGCTGTGAGTGTGTTTATGTGAAAGTGCACAGAGCTCTGAGCATGCCTATGGGATTAGGGCTTTTGGGAATTATGTACAATAAATGTTCAGAAACTTTCACAGGGTTGCCAATGATATTTAAGTGTTCTGTAGCATTTGGTACCTGTTATATTTGAGATACTGATCTTGAAATTCTTGTGTGCAGACTGCTGGTCAATTATGTGTTGCTAATAATGCAAGAAACTACTTTCACAGTGCCACAGGACCACATAATGACAAAACTTGGAAGTAAACTCTGGAGGTCACTGGATTGAACCCCTTGCTCAAGCAGAGCCACTGAGAGCAGATTGCCCAGGTCCATATTCAAATAGCATTTCAATAATTCTGAAGATTCAGATTCTAACTCTCTGGGCAACCTGTGCTGGTGTTTTACCACTGTCAAAGTGAAAAAGTGTTTTTTATGCTCAGAAGGAACCTTTTGTGCTTCACTTTGTGCCTGTTGCCATTGGGCACCACTGAGAAGAGTCTAGGTCTGTCTTCCATGCACCATTCCCGAAGGTATTTACCTAAGATATTTATATACATTGATGAGATCCACCCTCCTTCGCCTACTCTTCTTCAGGGTGAACAGTACCATCTCTCTCGTCCTCATATGTGAGATGTTTCAGGTCACCTAATGATTCTGATAGCCCTTTGTTGGATTCTTTCCAGTATGTCCATGTCTCTTTTGTACTGAGGTTTCCCAGGAATGGCCTCAAACTAGACTTTGAGCCACTGATCACCACCCTCAGGCCCTAGCTGTTTAGATAGTTTTCAATTAACCTCACTGTTCATCCTGCCCATATTTTATAATCTTCTCTAAGTGGATCTTAGACAGGGTCACAGGCCTGACTCAATTCCAAGTAAACAGTATCCACTTCTTTGCCCTCACCTATCAGGCGGGTAATTTTTTCATAGAAGGTTATCAAGTATCCTGCACTTGGGTCACCACAACCCCAAGCAACAATATAAGTTTCGGGAAAAGTGGTTGAAATACTGCTGAGAGGGAAATGGTGCTGATTGACAGCTTGCTGAGTGTGAGCCAGCATGTCCACAGGTGGCCAAGAAGAACAATGACATCCTGGTTTGTATTAAAATTAGTGCAGCCATCAGGAATAGGACAGTGACCCTGTACTCAGCACTGGTAAGGTCACACTTTAAACCCTGTGTTCAGCTTTGAACCCTTCAGTACAAGAAGATTAACGTGTTCAACTGTGGCCAGAGCAACAGTGCTGGAGCACAAATTTTATGAGGAGCATCTGTGGGAACTGAAGTTGCTTAGCACACAAAAAAGGGTACTCAGGGTGGTCTTGTCACTCTCTACAATTACTTGAAAGTAGGTTTCAGTGAGGTGGGGGTTGGTCTCTCTTCACAAGTAACAAAGTATAGAAAAAGAGGAAACAGACTCAATCTGTACTCCAGGAGGTCTGCGTTGAACATGAGGAAAATTTCCTCTCTGAAAGGGTTATCAAGCATTGGAACAGGCTACCCAATGAAGTGGGGAGCCAGCGTCCTTGGAGATATTTAAAAGATGGGTAGATGTGATGCTTAGGGAAATGGCTTTGTGGTTAGCTTGGTAATGTTAGGTAAACAGTTGGACTCAATGACCCTTTCCCAATCAAAATGATTCTATAGTTCTATAATTCTATGATTGTGTGATTAAATTGGCCAATCATAACTTCCCTCTGGTAAAACCTACCAGGTTTGATGACTGCTCCTCATCACCTGCTTGTCCTTCATGTGTCTAGAAATGAATTCCAGGATTAGCTGCTCAAATACCTATCCAGGAAACAAGATGAAGCTGATTGGCTTGTAGTTCCCCAGATCCTCCTTTTTGCCTTTCTTGAAGATAGGAGTGACATTTCCTTGACTAGAAAGTCCTCATGCACCTCTCCAGGAGCCTTCAAAAACAATTGAGAGTTGATTCACAATTACATCAGCCAGCTCCCTCAGAACTCGTGGTTGCACCTCATCAGGGCCCGTGAACCCTTAAATCAAATCTGCCTGATTGGTTTAGACTGTGTTAACTTAGCAGTTTTTCTCTTCAGCACACAGTTCTTTGTGCAATTATAACTCGGAAATGCAACTGAGCCAGTCTTCAAGAAAGAATGGAAGACACCTCTGTTGTTTTTTTTCAGAAGACTGTGAATAATCTGTTTATTTGGTAAAGAGATTGACATTTAAAAGAAAAGTACATATGGATGTCTTTTAAAAATGTAATGCAATATTAAATTATAGGTACTCCCAGGCTTCTCTCTTTGTTATTACATTAAGGTATTTCAATTTTTGTTCCAGGAACTGCATATTGTAACATTAATTAAATAAAAACCCCTCCACCAATTATTTGATTTCAATCCCTGGACTAAAAAGGAAAAAAAAAAACCAACAACCAAAAACCCACCACCATCACCATCACCAAAACAAAAACAAACAAAAACACAAACAAAAACACAAAAAAACAAAACAAACCCAAAGCACCTAAAAGAAACACCCCTACAGAAACATTATTTTACTTTATAGCCTTCCAACACAATTTTGGAAATGCACATAATTTTTGATGTAATATTCAGTAAATTGAATCAGAAAGTACTTAGCTGCATGACTGTTCTTTAAACATTTTGAATTCTGCTGCCATTAATTTTAAGAAATATTGATTTGTTTTTCATTTTGTCTATGGCTTTTGACAAGATATGTCCAGTTAATATCCTGTAAATCAGGTTAGATGGATTGATAGTGAGTGGGGTTCATCTATATGAGCATAGTCACAGTGAGCCAGGGCTAAGAACTAGAGAAGTGTTAAATATTAATTTTCTGTCTTTTAAATTTATTTTTGGTTTGTCTTTATTATGTGTGCACGTTTCATTCTTCCACCTTTGCTGTTCAGATCCTTTGCATGCTAAGTAGACAACCATCACATTTAGCTATTTTCCTACTAGTCATGTTTTTCTATATGTGGAAACATTAGGTGAAATCTCAACCATGGAAACAACTGGAAATAGAGGCTGCAACATTGATAATTAGTAAGAATAAATCATCCAGAAAACCCCAGTAGAGTTGCACCAGTATTGATTTTTCAGTTTAAGAGTGGAGAGCTTTTACGTTCCCAACAGGTCCTTTCTAAATCACTAATATAATCTGCCAGAATTGCAGCATCACAACGTAATTCTTCTAGATAAGCCCTGTGCATGTCAAGAACAAGACAGAAAAAGGCTACACAGCATATTGCAATAAGGTCTTCTGGAGAAACTTTCTTCCAAAATCTAGTATAGTGATCCCTTGAACTTCTTGTGAGGATCCAGTATGCCTGATTTAAAGAGGAGCAGAAAGACAGACGCAGGAATGAATGTCCCATCCTTAGAAGCTGCTGGCATTTATCATGCATCTTAGAGGAGCAGGAATCTGTCACAGAATGCAATAATTATTTCCCCACCTCACCCCTAGCCTCTGGTATGGAGACATCTGTGGCTGCTGAGAAAGCTTGGGTCTTACCCATAAATGACATTCATCGTTACTCAGAGAAACAGCAGAAGCCACAGGCAGTGCAAGCTAAACATTTTTTTTTCTGTCTTCCTTTTCTCTTTCCAATAAATTTTTCCAAGGCCTCCACATTCTTCTAAGTTCATTTTAAGCTAATTAATCAAGCATTTCTCTTGGGACATTTTTCTACCAGATTTAGACGAGGTTAGTGGTCAATTCTTATTATTATATTTTTTGTCTTAAGAATGATTAAAATAATCCCCAAAAGATCCTATTAGGTTTATATGCCTTTCTTAAAGATATCACTTAATTACAAAGAATTTAATATTCATTTTGTGAGGAACTTTGAGCACTTACAAGCACTATAGTATGGTAATGGGTACTGTCTCTGATCTTGTGGTGTTCTTTAATACATAAAATTTCTGATGAATTTGCTGGTTTTATTCATAACAGAAATAAGGGAAGACTGGATTCCTTCTCTCTATTGGAAACTTCTGGAAAAATAATTATTTCAGGAAGAGACCAGTAAGTTACTCAGGGTTGCCATATCCAATCAGTGGAGCTGTAATGTAAGTTGTAGAAATAATGTAAGTAAGAACGGCCCTAAGTTGTGCTGATACTACATTTAATGGTCAAGCACAAACTGAACATGTACAATATAACATGTTACTCTAAAGATATGGAGTTGTCAAATTTATGAGCTACTAAATATCTGAAAGTGGAAACCTTTTGCAAAATTCAGGGGAATGTACAGAAGAAATACACTTAGCTCAGGAATGCAATACATGTGCTTTTTCCCTTTCATATAATTCCGAGAAAGTTTTCACTTCCAATTAAGTTGTCTGAGAAAGAAAAAGTATGTGTCCACCCCATCTCTTTTTAGGTACAGAATAGCTTGCAAATATGAAGGTTGTTTTTTTGCCACGATTATCTTCTCGCATGCTTCCAGCCACCAGGAAAGTAAGTTAAATCTGCTCATCTTGGGCATCTGGTTTACATTTCTTCTCAAACAAACCCCAATATATTGTGTTTTATAGACATTTACTTTCTTTTCCTTTAGGTTGATATGCATCTGGCTTTTGAACATATATGTATCTAGAAAGGGAAAGTAAAACAAGATAACAAAACACAAACCATAACCTTCTCATGTAAGTGGTATTTCAAAGAGTAGTTGTAAGCTTGAAATCAAAATATCTTTCTCCCTGTGTATTCAGAGACACTGACACTTTTTCCACAAAGAAGAGGTTTTTGTTATACCAAATTTGTTCTGATGAAAAATCAGTACTCACAAACAGTAAGAGTGATGTAATAAAGTGATGCAACTAGAAGTAATACTTAGGGCATCAGCATTTGAGACAGCAGAGTACTAAAAAACCTGAATCTTAGTACTGCATTCATCGTTTTACTGCATGTGGAATTTAAGAAAGTCAGAGATGATTCTGTGTGTCTGTTTTTTCTTTTTGAAGAACTAAAAAAAGATAGAGGACTACAGAGGTTACTCTTGTCAAATGATTCAATAATGTTCCATTTGGCTGTGGAACTCCTGGAAATAATTACAAGATAGTTCAGAATATAAGTTTATTGCCATAAAATATCTGACATAGTTCAGCGGTTCATCAGACTTATGTAAAGAATGAGACTCTTCATTCAAAATACAAGAACATAAAGAGGTATGCCCATGACACAAAGAAAATCCTTTTATTTTCTTAAGTCTTGTTTAGTAGTTTCAGATATATCTGTTTATCTTTGATGCTGAAGATGGGTATCTGGAAATTTTGTTTCCTCTGTATTGCAACAGACAAAATATTTTCCCAAAGCTGTGTATTTACTTAGAGGTGGTTAAAAAAACTATAGACTCCCTATTTCATGGGACAGTCCTGATATTTTTTAAAAAAACAGAGGCATTCTTCCCATTTAACATTTGTTTACAATCAGTTAAGAATCAGTTCCAAACATCAATTTCCATCTTTTCTCTGGCCTTCAATGTGTAAATCTTCTGGCCTCTGTAGCTCCTCATACAACTGGCTTTGTTGGCCTGTCTGAGTATCTTTTCACTCATTCCACTTATCAGTCCTCTATTCTACTGCATATTGCAGTCAAAATTCTTCCTAATTTTCAAAAATCTGAGTTTTGTATGGTTACCATGGCAGTAATTTGCAATAAAATGGGAGAAAAATCTTATTTCCTTTTTTATAGTTCAGAGTAGCTGCTGCTCTCATTCTTGTGCTGAGAAGAAAATCTACAGGGAAGAAAGAAACTTCAGTTGTACAAATACAGGGCGGTACCAAAGTGATGGAGTAAGTGTTGTAAGACTCCTTGCTGCCCTATTTCAGGACAGTGAACATACATTATTCTCATTTTCTTAATAATTACATTGAGTGCTTCCCTTAAGTTTTCTAAACTTAAGTTTCTTGAAGGTTGATATATAATGGTTGATATTTAATTTACATTAACTGTAAACTCATAACATCAGTGGGAAAATGATACAGTAATTGCATTTAAAACTGTTATGTTTATTTCTTTATGACCTGATTCTCACAGAAATGGGGCCTTTCAGTGCCTTGATTCCATTTTAAATATTAAATATAATATAATATAATATAATCATACAATACATACTATATATTATTAAATATTTATATATTATTACATATTTATATATTATATTATTAGTATGCATTAATATTATATTTAATTAATTAATATTGTATAATATAATTCTAGTATTAATTAAGCTTTCCTGACTCATTGCATTAAGAAGTTTTACAGCAATTTCTGGTTTTCATTCTCTCCAAGATAATTTCTTTCTTTCCAAACTTAGTAGACCCATAGACCAAGACATCATAATTTTTAGGGTGATACTTTTTGTCACACATAATGTGTGTCTACAACACATAATACCTGTGAAAAGAATAAGTTGTACATGCACACTTTCAAAAGTCACAGCATTTCACCTGACTAAAATGTATTAAAACTCCTGTGATATGTCTGTTGATTGATTTGTTTTTAATAGGGAGCTGTAACTTAATTATGTTGCTTTTCTTACTTAAGAAATTATTGAAATATGCAAAGTTAATATTACATAATTAGAAATGAAATTACAGAAAATAACTATATAAAAATAGAACAGAACTTAGTACAATGTAGAAATCAAATGAGATAAAAAGAATGTAGCATATTTTTGGTATGTTACATGAATTCTAATTCAAAGTAATCCAATCAACAGAATACCTGTATGATTGTAAACACATAAGCCAAAGCCTTTCCTAAAAAACCCATATCTAGGACATGCAACACTTTATCAAGACAAACACAAAAGTCTACTAAGAGACTTTTACACAATCACATAAAAATGACAAGTTATTTAGAGCAGAGTTATTGTTTATGAGGGTTAATACAGAGGTATTTCTGACCCCAGTGGTCATAGGTGGATGTATGCCTGTCTGTCCCTTCTCTGTTACCAGATTTCAAAATGGGAGTGATGCCAGGGTAGACATAAAAGAGCCTTCTGCATCCAGTGCTAATGAAAAATTTGCCAATGTCCTCAGCTGAGGCTGTGCATCAGGCACAGATTGAGTGTCATCCAGTCTATCTGATCAATTCATAACAGCACAGTCAACCATCAAAATATAGATTTGATTGAGAAACTTCTGGCTTCCATTATTGCACTACAGTTTTCTACATCTGTACATTAAGGAACTAGACAACCTGTCACATAAGGAAAGGATAAGAGACCTGAGACTGTTCAGCCTAGTATCAGAGCCCTCTAACCAGTCTGTTTTAGTAATTTCAGAAATGCAGAGTATGATGTCTAAGATTTACCAATCTGAAGAATGTTGATGTCACCCAGGATTTCTGTTTTAATGCTTCTGAAAATACAATATAAATTTAAATTACACATAGAAAATGTTAGCAATTGCACTACAGAGTTCAATCACAGTGCAAATGTGACTCTCACTACTGTATCATAGAACATGCTTATCACCACAATTCTGGGTGTCCTCTTTTACCAGAAAGAAATATACTCTTCCTCTCATGCTGGTCTCAGTAACTCAGGGAGATATTCACACTGTTTTAATGAACACAGGGAAAAATATTTTTAGCACCTGTTGATCTACTCCACTGTTAAGCTAATTTTTTAAAAGAAAGGCTGCATTTGGCCCCCTTTGTATTGGGAAAATGTTGCCTCCTTTGTATTAGCTGTGGTCAGTCACACATTTCCTGATCTTCAAGGGATCATCCCCCTTTCCCACCTCCTCTGGGCTTTCTTTCATTTGAGTAGTTTATTTGTCACACCTAAAGAGAAGAACTTAAGGATTTCTATGAATTCTCATAAACACTTGAAAGGATGGTGCAAAGAAGACTGATCCAGACTCTTTTCAGTGGTGCCCATTGATAGAACCATTTGCAGTGGTCTTGAACCAGAAACAAGAGGATCTCTCTGGGCACAAGGAAACACTTTTTCACTGTGATGGTGACAGAGCACCAGCACAAGTTGCCCAGAGAGGGTGTAGAGTTTCCATCTTTAGTTATATACAAAAAACATCTGTGCATGGTCCTGCTCTCAATGGTCCTTCTTGAGCAAGGAATTCAACCAAGTGACCTCCAGAGGCTCCTTCCAAGTTCAACCATTACTTGATTGTAATTCCTCTGCAACACTGTGTCTGTGTTGAGTGCTGGTAGTGAAGAGGTGTGATTATGTCTCCTGTACAGCAAATGACAGGATTATAGGAAGAGTTAGAGATATGTGGGCTGGTGAGTTTTTGAACACTAATTCTGGAGTAAAATCTTTGTGTTAGTCCCTTTGTTAGTCCCTTATGTGAGTACAGACTCTTCTGTATCAGAAGACTTCAGACACAGAGGACATTTCATGACACATTTAGCTTGTTGGTATGGATGGTGACACTGAGTCTGTTCCTTTGTGATCCCAAATAGCTATTCAGACAGCTCCACAGTAAGACTTTTGTAATTTCAGTCCAAATCCATAATGCCATAACTTAAAATACTGGAAAGTTAAGCATCTACTCTAAAATGCTGTCTAATCACAATCCTGTTCAGTCAATGAGCAAGTAAGATCTCCAGAAGCGAAGTTACCTATCCAGTTTTGGAACCTTGTCTAAAATCAGGTCGATCTCTCACCTCTGATAATAAAAGGAGCCTTAATGACTGAGTTGGATAAAATATTATGCTTCAGAGGTTTTTAGGCATTTTAGGCAAGGTAAATCTCACTCTTAGGATCCTCTCTTTACCAACATACTTAAAGATCTTTAGAACAAAAGGCCAAACACATAAAAACATCATAAATATGCCACCAGAGGGGAGCAGAGGAGATCAGACACAGACAATCTTATAAAACTTAAAGAAATAGAGATGTCTCTGTTAAACATATCCAGCTGATCCAAAAGAGACATGGAAATTAGGCTGCATAATCCAACTGAAGGTTTGTTTTTTCTCCAGATAGGTCAGCTCTTGCTGATCAACAAGTGTTTCTCCTACTAGAGATAGTACTAGGATTGATTTCCCTAAAAAACTTTCTTTCAGCCCACTCTTTTAGTCCACTATTATATTTCCATCTATCTGGACATCTTCCCTTTCTACTGTCTTGCCTTGCAATTTCCCTTATTGTTTGGGAGAAGATAGTTTTGCTCCAAGCATTCCTTAAACAAAAATTATCTTCTCAGTGTTGTGAACTTTTATTTGTGTAGTATTTTGACTTTTCCTATTTTGTGGCCTTTTAGTGCACTCTATGTATAGATGAAATAATCTATCTGAATACTTAATTACTTTGTTTAAAGATTTTCAGAATAGTTAAATTTATTGATTTATGTTCATCTGCAGGAGTGTGATTTGAATAAACAGCATTCAGATCTAAGCTTTTCCACTACTATCACAGCTAGTAATTTCACACCTCTTGTAGAAAGGCTTTAATATCTATTCTTCACAGGTGAGAAAAACTAAGGTATAATGAGAAGAAGATGCTTGCAAATTGTTATACTGAATTTAGTTTGGATATCAAGCGTCAGCAAAATAAAATCTGTTCAGTATGAAGCTCTGAAGTTATTCTCGATTCTAAGCAGACATAAACACTAGGAGACATTTCTTTCTAAAAAAATATATAAAAATTGGAAAATATTTTAGAAAGGTACATTTTGTCTCAGAAGGAATGTGAACACTTGTTTGGATTTTGTCTAAGAACCACAGATAACCTGTCCCACAAGCTATCATTACAATAAAGAAGTATTAAAACATAATTCTTGATTTTGATTTAAATAAATTAGTCAATGTAATTAATCAGTATGCATAATCAACTATGCACTCTCATGACATGATAGAGTAGAAAATTTTTAAAAAGCCCAAGAGCTATCTAATCTTTAAACATCAGTTTCTTCAGGTAACCTGGGGTCAAGAGTCCTAAAAGCCCCACTCCTGAAATTATGGTTATTTCATAGCATGCCTATGGGGTTTTTTTGATCCTTATTAAATATACAGCATCTCAACCATCTTTCCTTTATTTCCTTTGAGCAATGCATAAATTTAACTCAAAAAATGGGATGTTTCAGTAAGTTATGAACATGAAAAGCCCCATTTTAATATAAAAATATTTTTGCAACCTTTTTATGACATATGGTAGCATTTTCTCGATAAACACAATGTATTAAGAATATAAAGTCACAGTTATTGAAATCAAAACATTTTGTATAAAATTGAATCTGTTTCTAAAGTTGTATCTAAGTAACTTCTATATGTATGTGCACAGAATGGGAATTGTATGTGCTTAATTCAAACCTCTGGTTGGTCCCTTGGATGGCTTTTGTGCCTAGAACAAAATACACTTGCAAGTATTTGTATCTGCAAAAGCAGAATTTGACTGTATGGATGATTTGCCTGTAAACTTACTGTTGAATTATATAATAACTGTACAGTCCAGTTCATTTCAGTAAGTGATAATGATAAAATAATGCAAAAACTATGCTACCCCATTACCCTCCCAAAAAACCCCACAAAGAAACCTCCCCAAAAAACACCAACAAAACAAAACAAAAAACAAAACAAAGCAAAATATAACCAATCAACCAACCAACCAACCAAAAACATAGAAAAAAAAATCCCAGCAAAACCACCAGCCTTAGAACAAAACTAATTTTAGATGTAGCTGTGTAAGGAACTCTATAATAGAATGAAATCCAAAGTATTTATTTTATGATTGGATACTATTTATATTCAAAGGGGAAGGTGTAACTAGTGTGTCTGATCTCTGAAAGAGGCAAAGGTTGTAAACACAACAAAATGTGGAAAGGAAACCTCTCAAGATGACCAATTTTCAAACTTTTACTATATTAGGGATTTATTTCAGTAAGCAGAAGCTGTTAATGTGATAATTAAAACAATAGCTGTAATACTGTGATAGTACAGGGATGATTCAGTAGCATGACATGATGTATGATGGATTCAAATACCATTGAATACATGTTTTTGACCATGTAACTTTGTCAAAGACAGTTCTGAACAGTTCAAAAACAACTGATAAGCTCAAACAGTCTGCACAGGAATGGGTCTGTACAGAGACATCCTTTTTGGATTGTTCTATTTGGTACACACACTTGTACTAACTACAGTTTTGACTGTGTAAAAATCATTACTAACGAAAACTCCAAATACCAACCAACCAACCAACAAAAACCCAGCAAACACCAAACTAACCTTACTAGCAGGAAAATCCTGCAGCCCTGCCTGTGCAAACTGCTGCACAAACTGCTGTGCCAAACCCTCAGAGATGTTCTATGCCTCTGTTTGCACGTGCCTGTTCACTGTGCTCCCTAGAGCCTCTTTCATTCAGCCCACAGGCTCACCTGTGTAGGAAGTCTCTTGCACATTGCCTGTGTGACTCAGATTAACCAGCCTTTTACATATTGTACTTTTGGTTGGTTCTCACTTGGCTATTTCCCTACAATAAGGTAAGATATTGTTCCTAAGAGTTATTAAAGTCAATAATAACTGAGAGGGTCATACTATCAAGTTCACATAAGATATCTCTTGTTCAGCTCAGTTTTTGACATTTATTCCTATGAATTTTATATTCTCTTCTTAGTAAATCACACTGTTTAAGAAGGCTAATTTCCTATTATTTATATTTTTCCTCTTAATTGAAATTTATTTCTTATTTTTAAATGTCACTTGCTTATCTCATATTCCACAGGTTTCTGCTGTCCTGTCTCTATAGGGAGGGAGGGAGGGAAAAAAATACTTCGCCCACTCCAGTCTCCTGAATCAAAAAAAAGAGCTATTTTAAAACAAAGTATTTTTAATGTAATCTTATTTTCTCTGTTTCTGTTTAGGGGCAGTTTTGAGAACATTGGTTTTCAGCTGTACTTAGACAAAGCTCTGAGTCACAGCTGCTATGTATCTATTTGTGCTTTTTTAATCCAAGAACTAGTGACTGGATGTGGAGGAAGAGAAAAAAATCACCCATCAATGCACAATACAAATATATAGCCATATAAATTTACAGAACTCCATTGTGGGTCTGAGAGGAAGAGAAGACAAAAAATAGGAAAAACTAGTAGCAGCAGGCTTTATGCTTAGTTTCATACAAAAGTTAAATCAAGCCACTTTCAAAGTAATCCTTTATATTTCAATATAAAATGTGTTTCTCTATATGTAAGAAATATGAAGATGCAAAATATGTGAGAAATGTGAAATATGTGATGTACTGCCTGAAAAAGTATTATTCTAGTCAAGTGTCCCTTGAATATTTCAGCGAGGTGCTACAAAACTTGCTTTCTAAAAGTAGTTTGAGGCAGTATTCCTTAACCTAAGATGACTGTAAAGATTGCTCGATTGGTAGGAATAGTTGCATTTTTTCTACTAACACCACAGAAGAGACCTATTTTTTCATAGAAGGAAAGTGGAACAAATGAAGTCTCATAGCTGAAATATTTATGTGTTTCTCCAAAGATCCCAATTCTCTTTCTATTCTTAAATCTTCTTGGAAGTTACAGTGACCGTAGAACAACTCTTCTTTACTTTCAGATACTCAGGTGAACATCCCTGAATATTCATCTGCCTTCCTTTCCTCTTCCATTCTCATTTCCCCTCCTAGAAATATTTTTCACTTGTGAAATGATCAGGTCGAGAGCAATAATACAAATGGCTCACAAAGATACCATGATTAAACCCAACATCTTAAACACTGAAATAAGGAAGGCTATTCCCTAATTGCTACAATGTTGCAAATACAAACGCAAAACCTTACTAACCAAACAAAACCCAGTGAAAACACCTTTGCAGCTAATTAAGAAGGGACCATCTCAAATTATTTGTCAGATAGATTTCTTTGAGGCCTAGTAAAACACTTTGAGATTTTAACAGAAAGAGAATTTCTATCTTGCAGGGACATCTACACTTTAGCTGTCAAAGTAGTTTAAAACCTCAGTTCACTTATCTGATCCATCTCTCTCTAGCAGACATCTGGATAAAGATATTAGCCAAAAATCACCTTTCCATTTACATTGTGCCTGGCATGTCTGCATCGTGCCCTCCTCTTGCCTCTTAGTCTTGATCTCAGCTATTTACTGCTTTTAAGATGAATTTCTGCAGTACAGTCTGACTGTACTGAACTCCCCAAAAAGCTGAGAAAACTGCCAGCATCAGAATTAAGAGTTCAATGACAGTATTCCACTCTCCCAAATTCTGCAGAAAGTCCTTTCCCTCTGCAAAGAAAGCTCTTGTACAAACCAGTTAGGGTTAAACCCTTTAAAATCATGATGGCATTTTCATATTATTACTGCCAAAATATAACTAATTTCAATCTGGAAATTCTATTTACAGGAAAAAAAATCACAGAAAGTTTTCACAGTGCTGAAAGGAAGGATTTTATAATAACCCTATATCATTCCCAAGGCTGAATGAGGTTTGATGCTGAACATGTATTTAATACATTGCAAGACTCTGATAAGACTCATTGCAAGAATCTAGATAAAATGATTCAGTGTTTTCAGAGAGAAATGAGCAGGTGACCATTTTCCTAGAAAATAGAATAAAAAAGCTTGGAAGCAGGCCTTAATTACTTTTCTCTTTCCTTTACCCTCTTGCTTCCAAATACATATGTATATATGTGTCTCAGTTCATTCACACTCACACATGCACACTTAGTTTATGTCCTACCACTAAATGATAAAGTATGGTTGATATATATTAGGTGAAAGCCCTCTTAAATTTCTACCTTGAGTGTAGATGTGATTAATATGATCCACTACTTTGCACAAAAATATTTAGCAAATCACTTATCTCTCTTTTATAGAAGTGGAAAACCATTTACCATTCCCTTCTCCCTGGCTGCAATAGCATCTGTAAAAAGCAATGCATCTTTGACATCATGGGATGTAAATCTTTGTGATAAGAAACTGCAGCTTACAGGACACTGCAAGTGTATAACATCTTTTGTGTCTTCAAACATAGGGTTTTTTTTTCTCTTTTTAAAATAAAAAGGAAGTTTTTGTGCTTACAAAGATTCAGAAGTAGGATATCAAAAATATCTTTATTATAAATCCCTTTATCTGTTCCAGATCTGGAGTGCAAGAAATGTAGTTTAAACTTCCTTAAACTAAGACCCCAAGGCTGCTTGAGAATGTTCAGAGGGTCAGTCTTGGGAAGCTAACAATGCTCAACTAAAGGGATTACTTTATAAAAAAAATCAAAACAGTCTGAGGCCTGTTGGGGAAGATGAAACAGGGAAACCTTATGAATATGATTGTTTAGCAAAAGATTCTGAAAATATGAGACCTAGGATCGAAATAGAATTGAAAACTAGCTTTGAGCTATAGGATACTGAGGGTTAGTTACTATGTAACCAAAGAACAATAGCCTAGCCAGCTGAAGGAGAATCCCTGTTGATTAAAAAAAATACCTTTTTGCTGACAGTGAATTCAAAGATCAAACAGCAAGAGAAGAATTTGAAAGATAGCTTTTAGAGTTTAAAACATAACTCTGTACGGTAATGTAGTCGTTCTTGTAGGCTATATGTAAATTCTGTAGAATGTGTGTGTACTGGTTGGTCATGAGGAATTAGAATATTCACTATAGAAAAAGATATAATGTATTGTAACAAGAACTTCACCCTCTTACCGGCTCCTCTCTTAATCTCTTAACTTCTCTGTTCTGCTTACCCACTCCTCTCTTAACTTCCTCTGCTTTCTTAACTTGCTCTCTTTCCCTCTCTTAAATTCCTCTCTTATTCCCTGCTCTTACCCCCTCTTACCCCCTCTTGCCCCTCTCTCTCTACCCCCACCGTCTATCTCCCTCCCTGACCACATTTACACTGTGGCTGAAAGCGTAAATGGATCTCTTCCACCCTCTACTTAAAAAATAAACTGCTTTTACCTGAACAGTCTAACCTGGGAGAAGTCTCTCACCACCAGCCTGTGTTTTTTACACCAATAGAGGCCTATTTAACTTAATGTGAGAGTCAGGAGACAAAGACATCAAGTCTCATACACAGTTTTATTTTTCATGCATAGGACTTGTAGAACAAATAAAAAACCAAGTGAGACTTTGCAGTGTAGCATTTACAATACTCAAATATTTTCTGTTCTGATCCATTCAACCCCACACCTATTTGGATACTGGAGATTGCCTTGTCCCAGGTGTGGCACCTTGCACTTGGTCTTGTTAAACCACATGAAATTCCCTTTGAGCCCACTTCCTGATTTTGTCCAGATCCCTCTGGATGGCATCCTATCACCTAGGTTTGTCAAATGCCCCACTCAGATTGGAGTCATCTTCCGAATTGCTAAGTATGTACTTGATCCCATTGTTTTTGTCATTGATGAAGACATTAAATTGTACTTGTCCCAGTACTGATCATTTAAGGTTATGGAGAAAAAATTGGGTTGTTAGGAGAAAAAAATATTGTAAACAGAACTTGCCTCAAATGAATCATATTATGTAATAGACATAAATTAATCTGACACCTCTTTCAACCTATTCCCTACACTCAAAGAAGGAAATCAAAGCAACTGTCTGGACTGCATGGCCCAATTAGAAAAATATCTGAAGAATATGTAGCTTTGTTTTTAATAGAAAACCATTTCATTATATGAACAACTAGGGAGACCATTTGTCTCCATAAAAGTTGGAGCCTGTCACTTAAATTATCTTCTAGGTTTTGTGTTTTATGCTTTTAGCAGGTCTCTTTCACATTTCTTTTAAAGAATGGTCTTCAATTCAGACATCATCCTTTACCTTCACTCTTTACTGCTGGTATGAAGAACATAGGAAGAAAATATTTTGAAAAGGCAAGAAAAATAAATGAAAGCCTGGAGAACATGCATAGGGGACAGAATAGTTCAAGAAATCAAAGTCAAAGTCTTTTGGAAGCACAATACAAGGTTCTCAGAAATAATTTGAGAATCCTGTAGTTTATCTTGTGTACAAACTCTTTACAAATGTAATCAGTCTACAGTAAGACTACCTGCACATTTCAGTTGTTCAGGGTTGGCCATTAATCCTGCTAAGGGAGGGGATGGCATGTACAGCTGTGTTACATTTGGGCAGTGCCCTGGGGCCCACACTGATGAATGATGTGTGTTTATGCTATAGGACAGAAAAAGCCTGTATCGCTGGCTAATCCTCCATTCCACATACAGAAAAATAAGGAGTATAATGTTGTGAATAATAGAATAATATTCCATTCTCTGTGTTTCCCTGAACCTTGGCATGTTTGTGGTACTCATTATCACTGAGAACCAGGGTTAGTAAGTGTCAGAGATGTACCAACTTCAAAGCATGCAATGCTGCTTCTGTGGTACACACTAGCTAGGCCTAATTTCCCTCCATTCTTTCCTTTCATAAGGATGGATGTTTTAACTCAGTGATGCCTTACAGCTCTGATTTTTCTAGCAGCAGCCACAAAGGTTTCAAAATATAAAAGTGGCTCTCTAGCATGGTTCACTGGCAACTCTGAAGTATACCCCCAAAAAAGATTTTGTTCGATGCTTTCAGTGATTGCTCATTTATGATCAGGAACACATTGTGCACTAGGACAGGAAGAAATCTTTCTAATTGAATGAGTTTATGCATGTAAAAGTTAGCAGGGTCTGAACTAAAAAATCCTTATGACATTCTGCAGAATTGTTATTATTATTAGGATACAAAAATTTGTCTGTCTCTCATGTGAATTGAGTGATTGAAAACTGGAATCATGAGAACTGTTAGTGCTTTAAATAGAACTTTCTCCTCTGTTTGTACAGACAGGAACTACTTGCTACATATGCCACAGACTGAATAAAAGTGTCTTGACCATTTAGCTCTTTGCCTTCCTGTATATGAATAACAGGACAAACAAATACAGACTTGGTTTTTTTTCCTCCAAGACCATGGACTCAGGAAAAGAAAAACCCCAAATCCTTCATGATTTTTTTATTTACATGCAGTCTTTGGATTTACATGCAACTCCTCTAAATTATGACAAACATGTGAGGAATCAAGTTCATGCCTCTTCCAATCCCTCTTTCTTGTTTAAAAGTACTATAATAATAAAGTAAAACCAAATTCTTTCTAGAGTATTAAACAATTCAGAATTATTTTTTCTCCCAGAAATAAGAAATCACTGATTTTTGAGCACTAAAAGCTTTACATTTTTTGCCCATGGTGAGGATTTTTTCTTTATATGATGTAGTAAGAAGAATAAGAAATTGCAAACCAATTCTGTGTAATGTACAATGTGCATTCATGTTATTTGTGCTGCTGTAAGTGAAAATTTATAATTGAAATGTTATTAAGGAGGTCTATTTTATACAAAAGTTGCTTTTCTGTCAATTTTCTTGGCTGTCTAAGATAAAATAAAGAAAAAAGTGCACACTGGAATCTTCAGAGAATTCATTAGGGTTTTTTAATCTCTGTATTTTCTCTTAAAACCATATTCAGAACCTGTAATTCTTACTGTTTCTTATTGCTTCTTCCTCAAACAAATAAATTGAATTATGTACAGGAAAGTACTTTTATTAATTCAGTAGAGAATAATTGTGTAGAAATCAGAGATTGTTACTCAGAAATTGTTTTTTTTTTCCTTTCAACTTACTCCTGTCAAAATGCTTTGTGCTGTTGCCTCACCTATAAAGACAGCTGTGAATATTGGGGCTGTTTGGCCTGAAGAAGAGAAGGTTAGAGACTTAGAGTACCTTCCAGTACCTAATGAAGAGCTATAAAAAAAAGTGGAGAGGGACATTTTACAAGGTCATGTAGTGAGAGGAAGTGATGAAGGCTTTGAACTGAAATGGGGTAGGTTTATGTTAGATATAAGAAGGAAATTCTTTACTGTGAATGTGGCAAGGCACTGGAACAGGTTACCCAGAGAAACTGAGTGGCCCATTCCTGGAAGGCTTTATGGCCAGGCTGGATGGGGCCCTGCACCACTTACTTGATCTAGTGGAAGATATCCCTGCCCATAGAAGAGGGGTTTGAACTAAAGGATTTTTATGGTCCCTTCCAACGCAAGACAATCTATGCTTCTGTAATTCTATGAATTATTCACATTCCACATTCAAACAATGGTCAAACTAGGACAAGAGAAGTCAAAAGGATAATCTTATAAAGCATACTTACCTAAATTATGATGGTCAACTATGATAATTTTTGTGCAAGAACAAATGCAAGTGACTTGTAAGCTAGTTCTCTGTGATCTACTACTGGGTTTTATGTTTAGTTCTGGTCTGTTTTTTTCTGCAAGGAAGAAACAGCAACACCAACAAATATGCAGATTGAATATTGGAGTACTAATTACTTTTTATTTTATTAAAAAAAATAAATTAGAATGCCCTCAAGTTTTATTTACTATTTTATTTATTTATCTACTATTTACTATGGTACTAAATGCCTTTCTTTTGTAGTTGTCTCATTATTAACTGAGGTATAAGGTATTTTCCTGAAATTTCCCAGTGTTCCTTAAAGTAGGTGTCCAGTACCAAAATAAAAAAACATAATTCAGTCACAGATCCATCTCTGCCACACTGTCAGGAGTACAGATTTTAAGCAGTTAGTTAATGTGTGCTGATATTCATATATTCATAAATAAGTGGAACAACTTGCCTGGAGAGATTTTGGAGCCTATTGTTCAGTAATATTTAAAGCATACAACTTAACATGGTCCTGGGCAATCTGGTCTAGGTGACCTTGAACAGAAGGGTTAGAATAGACTTCCCAGCCTCATTTATTCAGTGATTTAAGTATTAGTATTGTAAATTATCCTGGTGAACACTGCAAGAAAAGCATTAACAGAATTACATACTCAAACAAATTATTTTATTGACTAACTATAGGCTCTTACATTTCAAAGGAAGAGCAATAGTTTCATACACTGTCCTCTGACAGAACCTGAAAGATTATTTCTAATGCTAAAAATATTACCACAAAACAATATTTCCTTGTTCCCATATAGTTCTGACAATAGTTGGATTGGGACTACGTGAGACTACATGTTTAATATTAACTTTTCCTTCTTCCATCTTTCCATCATGGAGGGTGCCATATCCCATAGGCCTGAGATATGTAAACTCATAGCTCTGCAATAAATTTAAAAAAAAAAAAAAAGACAAACACAACCCCCAAAAACCCACAAACTCAGCAACCTCCCTCCTAAAATCCTAAAACATTTCCTAACTTTTTTTAACTTCTTTGCTAAGTTGGATAAAACAAAACTTTGCCATTTCACCTTAACTGATAAATCATTTGCACAGCTTTGCTATTTTTAATTACCTAACCTTGATATACACTCAAAGGTGTGATGATGACAGCAGATAATTCTATAATCAGATTGCATTGATTTGGCACAAGAAAAGGATGAATAAATTTCCAGCAAATTACCAAAAAAAAAAAAAATAAATAAAGCTTCATCTAATTTTGCTGTTAATATCACCCACAAAATCTGTTTCAGTAGAGATTTCACTGAAAGTCACACACCCTGATTGACAGCAGAAGGCCTGTAGAGGAAATGGTCAGTGCTTTCTGGCCTTGGCTGTGTCAAACACTGAAACAAATGTACATTAGTAATAATAGCTGTATATTTGTTTCACCTTACCAAATGTCATTTGAATTATTACTCCTGTCCTCAAAGTAAAGAATTTTAACTTGATGTTTCCTAGGGGAAAAAGAATGAGCTATTCCTTGTTCGGCCTCCACAAATAGAAGCATGGCATTTGTCTTTTCATTGGTAACATTAAGGCTGTCTGATCTGAGTGATAAAAAGCAGAGATTATCTATTCCTGTCTGTCATTTTTGGCAAACTTGTGAACTTTTCATAAAAACAGAAAGATAAATCACTATCAGCAGCTATTATTGTCTTTGTCTTAATCTTTCTAATGGATCAGTGTAATTTTTGGTTTCCTCTAGTAGGTCAGAGAGGTCATCACTGCAGGAGAACAGCCTTGTCTATTTACTGAATGTTAAATAGTAGTCTCTCACACATATCCAGATAAAGACTTTGCACAGGGGATTAAGCTACTGGCAAAGCAGAGGAGTCCTGCGGATCTGCTCAGCTGTTGTTAACAGACTTCTCTGACATTTAGTGGTCTCTCCAAGGTGGGGCCTGAGCCATATAGCTTAGGGAGAGCATTCCTGATCCTAATTCTGAAAGTATTCAGTGTGAATTTACAAATGCTTAATTACAAAACTGACATGCAAACTCAAACATTAAAACATCTCATCATCATGCTGCCCATAGTTTCTAATTAAGATAGATAGGAGAATTGCAATTATGCTTGTGGATAAAGTTACAAATTTCATTCAAGACAAAACCAGGTATGATAATATAGGAAATATCCATTATTTTAAAAATATTTGTGTATTCTGTGTTAATGGAGAGGAGAGGGGAGAGGAGAGGGGGGAGAGGGGAGAGGAGAGGGGAGAGGAGAGGATTTCTCCAGGAAAATGTAGAAATTGATGTGGGTATATCAATGAGCTATTAAAAAAATGAGAAATGCAGAAAAAAATTCCATGGAAAAATACTGATATTTACATGGAACAAAATGAGGGAAAATATCTCTTTTTTTTGTCCTTTATAGTCAAACTGCTATTCCTATTACATAAATTACTGGGTTAACTTATTGCTAAAACAAACTATGGTTCGAGTATTAGTGATCAAAGGAAGGTTCAAATCGTTCAAGACCCTCAAGAACTTCAGTTTCCAGGAGCTTCTTGTTTAGACAGGAAGAATAAGGTACATGACTGGATTCTCTTTCCTCTCAAAATGATATAGATTTTGACAAAAAGACATGAAAAATGCAGAAGTAAAAGAAAAAAAAAAAAAACTGAGGGAGAAATGGATAATTTATGAAGAGAGATATAAAGAAGAACAGATTACTTCAAATAAAGAAAAATAAACAAAATACAAAAATAAAAGGCTGGCACATTGCAAATAACTAGTCTGACCAGCTGTCTTTAATTGTCATTTCTATCCCTCCATTTTTGTTTTATTCTCTTCTTCCCACTCCCTCCTCTGAGTATCTCAGCTTTTTTTCCTCTCTTTCACTTGCTCTGCATATCTTGAAGAACAAAATCATACTCCAAGCCCCTTTCTTTGCATTTCCTTATAAAAACAAATCTACCACCCTATTCATTCCATATGTATGTCATTCTGTCTAAGCAAAATCTCTCTCAGATGGATTTAACCTAAGAGATTATAAACATCAGATGGAGAAATAGGAAGCTATTTTAGCTTGACCTTTCAGACCAAATTTGATCACACTACAGCCTGATTGAATAAGTTTTAATCAGCTTCGTCAGTGCTGAAATTTAAGTTCTTGTGTAATTGAATATCATTTCAGCTGATTTAACAACAAAAAAGACTATGTAGACAACAAATGCTCTTTTAAACATTTTTTCAAGCCCCCAAAAAAAGAGAAAAAGCCAGCATTGTAGGTTTTCAATACTATTTAAGAAGAAAACTTTAAAATAATTTCCCATTCACCTGAAAATATTAGTTACATACCTGTGTTGTGTTTTAGCACTGGCTAAAATCACAAGTGTGCTTACTCATTTTTTGCTGTGAGATATGGATTAGGAGAAGGACAAAACAGGTTTAAAACTTAAAAGGTATAAAGAAACTTTATTAACAGGACTACAAGAATAAGAAGCATCAGAATAAAACTTTAGAACACCTTTCCTCCTCCTGCCCAACTTTTTCCTTTCCCAACTTACAACGTAAAGACAAAACCTGGGATGTTAAAGCAGTACCACTATACAATAGTCTTTCATCAGTCCTTGTAGGGAAAGGAGTTTTCTCTTGTCATGCAATGGAGACTTCTCCACAAGAAACATTTCTCTCCTGGCTTTTCATTTCCACGAATAGCAGCCACCTGGGCAAAAAAGTTCTGCATTGTGACATTTCCTCCCATTTTAACAGCCCTCCTAGAGGTGTGTCCATGGGCCATGAACTCAAGGGGTATTATTTTAAGGATGAGTTTCAAAGGCAAAAGTTCTTTCCATCTGTCTCTGAGATCATCTCTGGGAACAGAGGTTTTCTTCTTCTCTCCCTGGCGGCAAAGGGTCTTCATCAACTCTCATCTTTCTCTCTCTGTTCAAGCTTCTCATGGGATCACAGCTACTCCACCATCTGCTTGGCTTCATCAGTGGATACCTTTACTCAGATTTACAGCTTGGATACTTCATCCCCCCATACTCTCTCATGAATCAAAGGAGATATTTCAGTATATCATTGTCCATCTCCATGGTACTACCAAAAGAATATTTCAGCTTATTAAAGCATCTCTCTCATTCTCCTTCCATCTGAGGCTTGACTCTTTCTTTACTGACCTTGGTGTTTTCATGTTGTCTTTCTATGTGTTGATCACTCTCTTTCTCTCCCTGGAGAGAGGATCGAGGTTTGCAGGTCTCATCTGTGTAGTGAAAGGGTGAGATCTTGCCCAGGC
>NC_031769.1:83392509-83414876 GCF_001522545.3 Parus major
GTCAGATCTCAGAACTAGCTGGCTATTGGCCTGTCCTAGGCATAGAGGAAGCTCCCAGCAACTTCTCTTAAAGAAATCACTTCCATGGGTGGTTTCTTACTCTTTTCTCAGATGTCAATCAATGTGAGACAACCACACATACACACTATCATCTTAAGGAAAAATTAAATTTCAGAGTACTTAGATCCAAATTTTCAAACATACAGCTACACTTTTCCACAACTGTCAAAAGAGTTGACATTATGTATATTATTTGTACATCTATACAAAGGTAAAGGAATACAAAACAAATTTACGGTTTGTTTGTTTGATTGTTTGATTGTTGGACAGATTAATCTGACAGATAAGGTGCTCATCAAAATGGATTCTGAAAATATAAAAATACTTCTTCAGGCATAATTGCATACATGCAAACAAAAACCCCAAAACAACTACCACTTATCTCAAGGGCCCAATACCATTAGGATGGTTTTTTCCCTGAGATCCTTGTGGTATTTCCAGACTACATTTCCTCCACTGTGCACATACACAAATGCACATACATTCAGATAATTGAAGGCAATGAAAACTTTCTTAAAGCTTTCTATGCAGGTAGGATTTCATGCCAAGAACAAAAAAGAAGTCTTCAAGGTCTGAAGCCATGGAAATTGTAATACTGGGAATATAAGGGCTGAAAGAGATTTACATTCCCTAGGATAGAATAATAATGTAAACCTATTACTTAATATATACACACAGACATACTCAGTGTAAGTCAAATATGTTGGCTAATCTATCTTTTCATATTCTAGTTTACACTTCATACTTCAAGGAAGTTCAAATCAGTCCATTGTCTTGACAATGATTATAACAACATCTTATTGTTTTTACTCTCATAAATTAATTTTTTTTCCCTTTGGAGTCAATTAGCTTGGAGGATCAAACTACCTTGAAAAGGCCTGGAAAAACAAGCTATTTTTTTTTGTGTGTTTTTTTATTCTATACTATACTTTTCAAGGCACTTTCAGCTTTATTTCTAGAAAATTACAAAAAAAAACCAAAAAACCCACCCCAAACAATTCCATTTCTTGATTTAGCAATTTTGTCCTTCACCTGACATTTTTTAATTAAAAAGACTGAAAATCAGTAACTGATTTTCCTTAGAAATTGACTGGTGAAGAAAAAATATTCCAAGGTAATTACTCAATAGCTTGAGAAAGAGATGCAAATATTTTTTTCTCCAAATAATCCAAGTTCATCCAGAACATTTCTGTTTCTTCTTGTATGTATTAGTTCAATGTAACCCCATCAATATAATATCTAAAATTTCCTTTTGACATATATTTGTTAAATCTTGCCTTTTGTAATACTAAACTCAAAAGTCAACAATGAGGTAGGCAGTAAGAGAAAGTTTCCCCACCTCAGTGTATTATGTCTAATCCTTTACCCTTCTTTTTTCTGAATGATGCCTATATGACAAAGATCTGAAGGAGTTTTTTGCCTTCTCTAAAGAACAAAAACAGTCTTTGTGGCCATTGGCCAAAGCACACTAGACAAAAGACTGAAATGGACAAGATAATTATCAAGTCTCAATTCCTGCAATTGCAGGCTAGCTTTTTTGACTGAGGGATTCTAAGTCAGCAATGATATGATGCTTTCAGCTATGTAGTGGCAGCACTTTTTGTATATTTCTTTCTCCTTGTGGGGTTTTAGCTATCAGAGAGAGCCCTAATATCTAGTTTTGTGGATGTGGTTACTTCAGCTGGAGGCAGGACTGTGACTAAGCATGGATACAAAACCTGAAGAAAACTTGGATATGAAAACTGAAAAGATCTAGAAGGATGTCCTTGGACCTTTGTATCTAAAGCAGTGAGCAAGTGCATGTAAGCCTCATACTCTTTCATGCAGTGAACAGCACATCAAAACCTAGTGACCCTAATGGACTGACAGGCTGAGGATTGAATAATCCACTGGTGCCCCTTTGCACTGGTCAGGAAGGTAATGTTTCTCCTCCTTTTTTATAGACATGCATGCTGCACCTCTTCACCTACTTTTGCCAGTAGGTCAAGGAGTGTGCTGTAGTCCTTTGTGTTTAACTGAGGATGAATCTCCCATCTAAGAAAATGTAGTATCCACTAAAACAAAGTATGAAGTTGATATTTTTTTTTCCTTAGCTCTGTTTCCAAGCATAGATACAGAAGGGAGACTGGTATTATGTGCCAATTTACCTCTGTTAGAAAAGTGGAGGTGTGGGCCAGAGTTGGGAGCAAAATTGGGGAAAAGCTTCTCTACCATGTTAGTGGATCATTCTTATTGCATAACCACCAGAAAGTTCATGTCATGAAATCATCATCAACATTATGAAATGTTATGCATATAATGTAGACATGGCAAGATTGGATTGAGGCCCAGCCAAAGTAGTAGAAATTGTGTTGTTTGTGGTTTGTCTTGATCATCTTACATCCCTGCAATTTTTCATTGGTCAAAAATAAGATTTGACATTTTTTAATAGTATGAAATACCCAATGTGTGCACTGCTGTAAGAAAAGAAAAGCTTTCTTTTCATATGCAGGGAAACAAAATGAAAGCAAACAGTATTAAACCAGATTTAACTCACCTAATCCTCCCACAGGTAAGCAACTCTATCTTCTCAGTGGACTTGAGTATATTTGTGTTGAAGAAAACCGTGGAATGCACGTAAATTCAAAGGAACGACATTTTCCTTATCCTGTTCTTGCTGATTTTTAAAGCTGAAATGCTTGTGTGTTATGACCTGCCCCTGAATGTAAGGATAAGTGAGCTTGTTAATAGATCCCTTGGGGAAGATTAGAGTCATATGATATTATGACCCATGTCTTTATATGAATATATATATATGTATACATATACGTACATGTAGGGTCTATTTTAGAACAATTTTGTTGCAATGAAGATGAGGGATATAGCCCTTTTTGTTATTATTCATAGAAATATAACAATTTAAAACATAAAAATAACACTTAAGAAAATGTATAAGGAAGAGAAAAAGAGATGAAGAACAGATAAGAGTGGAAGGATAGAAAAGAGGAAAGATATCACCACCTGTGGACCCAAAGACAAGACTTAATGGTTGCAGTTTTGATATCAGTTGTTTGAATTGGTGGTTGAAGACTTGAAACATTAGGAGTGGGAAAAGCCCATGAAACACAAAGTTCAGTGGGTTAATAAATGCTCATGTATGGGCACTGAACTGGCTGGGATGGTCAGTGACTTAGCTCAGGTGACTTGTACAGAAGGCATAAACCTGAGACCTGGGAGGAGGGATACTGAGAGGATAGAAATTAGGATGCTTACTGGGATCATTCCATAATAGGCCATGGTTCTGGTTCTGGCTCTCAGTTGGTTCAGGAGCTGTCACATGGTCATGTCCCTGGTCCGTGTTTGCAACTGAACCCCTGCCCACAGGTACCCTTATATATTGTTAAGTTCACCACGCCCCTTGGGTTTTGGAGCTTGCCCTCAGAACATGTTGTTTCTACGGTTTGTTATTTTACCACTATTAAAATATTTCGGGAAACTCCATTGTTCCCATCCTTCTATTTTGCTACACCCACCCAGCCAGACCAGACCCAGAGTCACAGCGAGCTGAACACTCATATTCACATGGGAACACCTGAAGGGAGGAGTTTAACACTGTCTGTTACAACAGCATGGATCATGCACAGTTCATGCTGGGGTGTGACACTGGTGGCTCGGTTCTTTTTCCCAGGACTTAGATTGATGAGAGACCTATTTTCATGTTTGGGCTCAGTTGTTTATACTTTCTCATCTATATTACATCATTACAGAGCTGTATACAGTAGGCTAACAAGGTGCAAAATGGCTGAAGAAATATCTCTTCAAGGTCTTTTAAGTGTCAACCCATGCAATAATAAGTTAATTATTTTCATTACTAACCCAATAATTAGACACCTGTGTCCTGCAATGCGGGTTCTTTCATTCAATCCCCTAATATTACCCAAAAACCTTAAAAGAAGAAGGAGAAAAGGACAACACCCTAAATCTTCCATGTTGTCTCTTATTCATTAATATAGTTAAAACCTTAAACTCTAAATTTCTGACACAGTGACTTAATACAATTCTATCTAACTTACACACTCACATTCTCAATTTCTCTACTTAGTTCTAGAAGTTTTCTCCAGGGTCTTAAGTTAAACGCAGTGCTCTCTTGAGAGTCAGAGCCTGTCAGCACAGATATGGGAATATTTCCTGTTCATCTGACTCCAACACAGTCCTCTGCTGGTAGGGCCCAGATATGAGTGTATAATCAGAGATCTTTGATGTGATGATTTATGACCCCTTGTAAGACATGACAACAAGTTCAACATTTTTGCGAAAACTCAGAACTAAAATCAGAATTACAATGGGTTCCTAAAGTAGAATGTCAGCACCTAAATTTACCAGCTCTTTGTCTCCTCTTTGAAACTCTTCAAGCAGCATTTCAATCTTCACCTTTGAGTCTATTTCTAAAAGTAACAGAAAATATTAAAATTGTAAAAATATTCTATGTAATGTATTTCTTCAGAAGTATTTTCAGTCTAAAAGTCTATATACTGCAAATCATATTTGAGTTCAGACTGCTATTGCTATTCATAGCTACTTCCAGATAGTTTCATCTCTCTGTACTTCACTCATGGAGCAAAAATGCAGGCAATAATACTTATCCTTACTCAGACAACTTTCATGAGGTTTCATACATTTCTGCTCATGAATTGTTATACTATATTAACTTGGGTTTATTTTGAAGTTTAAAATAGCTGAGAGAATTGGATGCAAATGAAAGACAAGGCATTGACAATCTAAGTTTTTTACATTTTTCTAAAATGAAAGTAAAAAATACAGAACAGCTGAGAGCTCTATTTATATTAGGTTGGACTCTACAAAGATGCTGTCTTTTTTTTCTGAAAACAAAGAAATGCCTCTACTATTAATTGCTAACTAATTGCTAATTACTAATTGCAAAGTAATGAAAACTTGAGCAAAAGTGCAGTAACATGTCAGGCAGCTGCTGCAAGTCAGGGAACTCTAACTCATAATTAAAGATTTTTTCCAAAGATTCAATAGGAACTAAATTAAGAACAACACAGCAGCATATAGCAGTGGTACCCAAAATTTGAATTAAAAATTCACTGGACTGGAAATGCTACTAAGATACCTTTATTATATTTTTTTAAATTTTTGTTTTACTCTAAGAATTACCTAATTTTGAGGTAACACAGAAATATCTCTTTAATATACTTCTGTATAAACGTGCATGTAATGTGCAACATTGTGTTTCCTAAAATCAGCCACTTAACACTACTTCTGACACATTACTTTTCATTCTGTGATGTCTCAACAGTCTTAGCAGCAATTGTTAATTACTAAAACGTGTAATACCTTTCTACAAAATATGTCAAATTGCTTTGTAGAGATCTGTTGTATAGCACTTTATTATATTTCTTTCTTTATACTGTGATTTTTGTGTTATTATGTTGTTATTAGCTACCTACTTTGCTAGTTCTATAAGAATTCTCTTAAATCTTTATGGACTAAGAATCTGAACAGCTTGGCTTACAAATTTACTATACTTGTACTCTATTTTTGTAATTTGGATTATAACTGGAATTTTTTCATCAATAAGTTTTGGATTCTTTGTATTTTCAGATCATTTGTTTATTCTGAACATTAACTCCAATTTATATTACTTCTCTCAGTAAGTCCACACATACTGATTGTTATATGATAGAAATTTTAAAGTATTTTCAATTGCATTTGCTTAATAAATATAACTAAAAACTATGATTGTTCAAAACCTTTCAGGGTCAAAATTTTTTTCTATTAAAAAAAGGTTTTCTCTGAAATTTTTATCAGGATTTCATTGCAACTCAAAAGCAAGGCTTTCTTTTGCTGAAATGAGATTTATTTAGTCTGTGTTCATATGCTGGAACTGCTTTTTCTCAAAGTTCTAATATTCCCATTGATGCTATTCTGTCAGCTCTGAAGGCCAAGTAGATTTTGAAGGAGACACTGAGAAACATCCACTCAGGGATTTATTAAACCTACAGGTAAACAGCTGTCATCAGCTATTAGCAGTTCAGTTTTATTCCAGCCCTTTGTGGCATTCAGGGAGATATCCTTGTTTTGGGATATATTGCTTAACATAGCTTGTTGTTGGATATTTGATTCTTAAGACAGAAGGGAAGAACACAAATAGAAAAGTATTTTTGTATCATATCAATGCATTAACTTTTTGCATGCCTCTGAATTCACATTTGTATGATTTTAACATCTAGCTCTGTTTCATTATTTTATTTGAAAATGTCTTTTCAAGTTTGTGTATACACAGCTGATTTAGATTCTGCTTAATGCAGAAATACCTCACTTGAGAGAACAAAAAATGCATGAATTAGGAGGAACTGTATGGTTGTATGTACAATATATTAAAGTTCCTATGGACCATTGGTTTCTAACTGCCCTGTGTGGTTCATTAAATTTTGAGTTTCAGGCTGTGCAATTCACATAGGTAGATAAAATATCAAAATACAATTTCAAGCTGGTTTTGCCCTTAAGTGTGCAAATAACTGGAACAAATTTATTTTTTTAACTGTAAAATTATTTTTGCTAACTGCACAGAGTAAGCTTTCATAACTACTAAGTTCCTAGCAAGACTACTAGATATCTTAGCAAGTGTTTAGCAGGTTATAAACAAGTGGACCTTGAAAATGAATATATTGTCATTTTTAGAGCATACAAATGTAATTTCATTTTTCAGGTTAGTTTTGTTTAAAAAATCATGCAAAGATCATGCAGTAATAGAGAACAAATGTGCCATATTTTTTTGTTCATGTTTACTGCATTCTTACAGCAGAAGACAGAAAATATGTGGAATGCCTTGAAGATGCCTGCAGAGAGAATTAAGAACAGCAGTGAAATGGAAAATAGATGCTCAGAATCATGAGTGGACTAACTTACAAATGTCTATTGTTATGAGAAGAAGAGAAGAAACAACACAAACAGAATTTGTACTGTAAAAAACCTACAAGATGATTAATATTTCATACTATGGAGCAATGTGTAAGAGAATAGGTTTTATTTTTTTCCAGTATGCCTGTGGTTTTTCTTCCACAGTTTTTTTCAATCTAGCAAATTTGCATAATGTCAGATCATGGTCAGAGAATTTGCAAACAATGCAATCTTAATCCAGGATGGAAGAAATGTTAGTATTACGGAATTGCCTAGGTATCAGCCCTTCGGAAATGGTTCAAGTATTCAATATATTCAATAGTTTCGAATATTCTCTCTCCCTCACCTTAACAAAGTACGTATTTACAAAAATAAGGCAGAGTACAGTAACTTCTGAATGACTCCATGATTTGACTTCAGAACCAGTTCTTGCATGTCAGTTTTATAAAAGACACCAGAACACAACTGATAGGTAGATAGGGCATTTTCACTTTATTCTTGAATGCTTTAATGAATTTGCATTAGCAATAGTAACAGGCTGAGAAGAAAATGTAACTCTTCAGCCACTATGACTCCAATGCAATGTTTGAGTATTCCCTGGAGACCAGTAGCTGCCTTTGAACTTGGAGTTTATGAACAAGACTGAGACACAGATGATTAGTGTTTCTGATTACTGCTCTAATGAGCAATCCCTTAAGCTCATTTTCAAGGCCTTCACTCTTTATATACTTGAATTTAATCTGCAGTAAAGCTTAGCTGTGCATATACGTGAGAGAATTAACCTCTGTTAATGTAAAATATAATGACACAAAAAAATTCATTGAGATTTAGTCAGAGTTACTGGAAGACACCAGGCACCTTGAGGTAGAAAACCTCATTATACTACCAGAAAACAAGTTGAACAATGTTATATTTACATTACAGTGAGTTTGCAGCACTGAAGCTGTTGCTACGTGCTTGTCCTACTGCACTAGAAAATGGCTTTCAGCCACCTGTTTCACATAGATAAACACAACAGACAGAGAAAAGAAGCTGCAACAATAACTTCTGTCCTGAACTTGTTTCTGGAAATCTCATGTTATGATCTCTTCTCCCTACTAACAAGGCTTCCAGGACTGCATCCAAACTGTGTTGGCTGACTGAAGAAGATGGAGAGTAGAGCAATCATCAAGTGGTCTGAAGCCCTCAGCTGAAGAGATGATAGATGAGGACTTGAATTTATACTCAACAAAAAATACATTTTCTGCTTTTTCCTGAAGGAAGTTGTTATGCTGACAACAACACCTGTCATTGACTTTTATATCAGAAAAAAACATAATATTAGTCTCCATGAGTGTAGAGCCATGAAATCACCATCAGGAGGCTAAGAATTTGTTATATTGCATATAGTGGGCTCATATTTGGATCTTGGAAAATAGCTCTTATTTTATATCATTATCCATACCAATAAGCACAGTTTAAAAGAATGAATGTGTCACAAGCATCTACAAACTTTAAAATCACTTATCCACTCAGAGAGGAGACGTTTAGATACCTAACAGAAGTTTTCATTCTTGAATACAAACATTGAAACTGAAACTGAAATACAAGGAATAGTTTTTCTATTCATGTGACCAGCCTAACTATGACATGATCCAACTGGAAGAAATTATCAGCTTCAGTAGCTAAAGTCAATTTAACATTTTTGTTAATAAAAGTGAGAGGATTTGTGAAAAAAATATAGGGAAAGAATTAAGTGTGTGCTGTTTCAACTGTTGCAAGCCACAAAAATTCTAATCACTTCTAATCCCCCAGGTTGGCATGAATGATTATAGACCTGTGATAATATGGTCAAAGGGAGATGGAACATTACCTATCTTTTTTTCAAGCTCTGATATAAGAGAGAGAACAAGGAGACTGTAGAGAAGCCAACAATTCTAATGTGTAAAATTCTGATGTGGTATTAAGACAAACTCATAAAAGGGCAGTTTAATTTTCGACCTTCATTGACTGACAGAAATGATCAAAATTGACCACTGGATGCAAGTAAGGAGTTTCAAGGAGCACCTTCCTAGTTTTTACAACCTAAATGCACCTTCAGGGTCATATATTCAGCTTAATTGCCTATTATATGCTGGACCACCTTATCTAGAAGTTTCTGTGTGAAGCTCATAGTTGTTCAAAGCTGTAGTTCATTGAAGAGTCTTTAAAAAAATCTATAGTGTGTTCCAGCACAATTGTTTGAGTGGTTAATTCTCTTGTCTGCCAAAAATCTCCACTTTATGTCTATTTATATGGCATCTTACTTCCATTTCCCATCTGTCACTGTCACTGAGTCTCCCCTCTAAAAAGAATAGTCATTACCAACAGAAATGTCTTCCCAGTATATCTCTAGGGAATATGACCACATAGCTATGATAGTATTATTATTTGGTTCAGAAAAAAACAGTCAGTCTCTTTTATCTCAAATTTTCATACACCTCTCCCTGTTCAGCTTGCACACACATACCTCCAGGCAGGAGTTTCTGCCATACATAGCTAGAAAGGGGTCTGTGATACTTTCTGGATCATCTGAGGGCACATAAGCTGCTGCACAGAACAGATACACTTTCGTCCACGCACTGCTGGAATGAAACATATGCTCTTAGAAGTGGATTTTGATTGTCTTGAGTGGTAAATATCCATGACATATTCTCCCCCAAAACTTCCCAACTCTCCTGACATCCTTAACCTTCAACATCAGCTCCACTCATGTGGTTACCCATGAAGTAGTCTGTCCCCTGTTCCCTTGCACCTGACAATTTCTTGGCTCTTCATGAACACGTAGAGTTCAGGTCAGGTGTTCAGCTTCAAGGTTTTTATGCACTTTGAATAGTAGTAAGAGACTGGCTTTCATGACAATCTGGTGAATACCCACTCAGTACTGAGCACCTGATGTGCTTCAGCAGAAGCAGCAGATAACATCTCACTAAAGATGGCAGAGGACATCGCTACATCTCTGTGTGTCGGGGCACCACATAGCAGAACATCTTCTAATATGCAGGCAGACAGAACCCACAAGTCCTACACTGCAGGTTGCAGGACACATGGCAAAGGAGTGTCATGATGTTAGAGATTTTTTTTACAGTATAAACTGTGCACACTGACCCTCTTCCAGGCCCAAAAGCACAGTGCTACCAAGATAAACCTTTTCTCTGATATGGACCTGTCCTCAGAGAACCATCAGTCCTTAAAATACGGGAGATATCCACTAAATTGTGCCCAGATCATGCCTCCAGACAGCCTGCCAAGGGAATAATCTGCAATCTCTGATCCTTATGTCCAATGAGCAGGCCAGTAGTAGCATCAAAAGCTGTCTCTGTCGTGAACATTACCAGTAAGTGTAGAGAAGTCGAATGTCAAAAAAATCACATAAGTACCAGCACCAATCTGCTATGTGAGGAGCTAAACAGAGAATAACAAGATGAGCAAGAGTAACGTGTTCTTTATGGGTGCTGACTGTCCTATGCATACTGGGCTGTGCGTGGTACAAACTTTATTCCACACAGGCAAAAAGCCCATGTGATATCCAGTGAGCCATAAACACAGCCAGATAGCTTTGGAGGCAAGGAAGGTGAAAGAGGTCTTGTGGATGTGAGTTCAATACACTCACTGGGCCTTGGGAGCCGGGCATTCTCTTTTGAGTCTATTTATTATGCACTATAGGCTTAGTCAAAGCTTCCTTCCCCAAAAACAGTAAAAAACAGCATCCTTCTGTAAGGAATAAACCCTTATAATTACTGTAGGAATTACACTAAGATCAAGTTGCTTATAACATCTTTGCATAAAATAATAACAGGTCAATTGGGCAGTAAGAAGAGAGAAAAAATACATAAAATGGTACCCTATGATATGAATGTTTACCAAAAACAAGAGGGATCCTTAATCCAAGCTTCCTTACAGAAATAATTTGTAGTTTTGACACTAAACTGTCATTGTATAAAACATGCACACAGTTTGGGAAGTAGTTATATATCGCCACCTAACTCTTACTATGGTCACTCCTCTAAGCATGATTTAAAAATGAAACTGCTTTGCAGGGTCTTTAAAAATATATCAAAAATATCTAATACACCAAACTCCATCTTGACACTACTTTAGTGAAATCTAAGGCATTTTCCAATGGTGTTGGGTAGAACCTTGAAGTGGCAGAGTATTTGACATTTATCTGTTAACTGAGATAAACAGTTTCTATTACCTTATTTAAGGCAGCTAATAATTCAAACTTAAAGATTTTCTGATTTCTATTCCTTGATGACTGACCTGTTCTTCTGCTCTCAATAGAGAGCTGAGTTGCTTTTTCCAGAACTACTAGAGACAGGTGCCTACATACTTAAAGAACAGAGACCCATGTACCATTTTCTTGATATTGCTAGCTATCAGCTCTCTCAGCTTTTAGCTATCAGACATTTCTTAAAACTGGCACATTAGCTTTTCCTTTTCTGTATGCTTTTACAGACCAAAGTAGAATATTTATTTAATATTTCTATGATTTTTGAATTTTGATTAGTCATTTTAGCATTTATAGTTAATATCAGCTTTTGATAGTGCAGATTTTACATTTCATTTGTTCTCAGTAAATTTATAAAATTTGTTCTTATCACTCTTAACACTAAAGGATATCCATCGGCTGTGGTGCTGCTACAACATATCAGAATTTTTCATGTTTTCTGAATGCTTCTCTTTTTTCTGCATGTTGTAGTTTTGAAAAAAAAAAATGTTTTTATTGCCATTTTCACATCTCTCTTTAACTAAGGTGGTTATTTTACTGAGGTAGTCGTTCATGACCATAAAATAGAGGGAAGCTTTGACATTTCATAAAGTATTTTTAAATAATTCCCAATCAAAATTCATGCTTTTATGTTTCAGTATTTCCTCCCACTTGATTTTGTCCTTAACTGTTTTCAACTGTGTAAAATTACCCTTTTCAAAGACTCAGGTCTATGTTTTAACAGGTCAGGATATTGCTTTGCAACTATTCATTTTCAGTCTGAACTCAATCTATTGTCTCAGGAGATTGCCCTTTAGGAGAGATTGAAGCCATAGAAAGTGAACAAGGACTCTTTAGAGTGATGTAATGTGTGATATTTCATATGCCATGTTCATACTGTGAGACAGTTCTTAGTGGCATGTTCTTTCAGTCAATACAGAACTGTACTGCATGCAATCATCAGTTTACAATTTGTTTGGAATAACTGAATTGTAGAAAGGAACAGATTTTGAATTTGTTAGCATGAAGTCTACTGTTTGGAAACATCTTTTAAATAAAGATGTCTAACTTACACAACTGATTATTGGGTTTTAATTAGGAAATCCTGAACACCTTCCATTGATCCCAAAAATCGCAATAGCATTTGTTTATTTTGTTTAAATCCATCATGTCCTGAGGTTTTACATACAGCCTAAGAAGCAGGAAATCTGTGTGCATAAGACAAAAGTTAAATAACTTATTTGTTCAAATAGTTAAATTTCTGTTGCCTAAGGTGTTTCCTCCTTTAAATTCTCACTTTAGAGCTCTGTCTATACAGCGTGAAAAAGAAATATTTTGAATATCTGAGCTCTTTATCCCTCCCCCCCATTCACTTAATGTGATTTTGGTTCTTGAATTATTACAATATTACATTATTACAAAGCTGAAATCTCCTATTCATGCAAATATAAAATGAAAATCCAGCTCTGATTCAGTTCTTGGGTACACACGGTAGGAGGACCTGCATCCTGCTGGGCCTTGCATCTCAGGATAGATCATCAGCACATAGCCAATTAGCAGAAGGCTAAAATATTTTCTGGTCCTTTTCTGATCATTTTGGTAGGTGGGCAACCAGGATGGTAGAGAAGAGATGCTTAAAGCTTAGAGCTGAAGGTACTGATACTTCTGAAGACCAGGAAAAAAGGATCTGCTAGGATCTGCCTATCTTACCACTGCATGAAGACTAATTAGTTTATCATGTGAGGATATACGAGGATTCAGGTAGCCAGCTGGTTTGAATCCCCAGACTTAGCAGGGGAAGAGGCTGCTAAGAGGAAACCACTGTGTCAATTGGCCATTCATTCATCTAGTTTCTTTCCTTATACCTGTTTAGAAACCATTCCATACTATAAATCCATCTACCTTAACTAGTAATTCCATATCCAGCCACAGATCATAACACTAATCTTAGTCCTTAACCATCTGTTCTCACCCTACTGCAAGCAAAGTGCACCAGGAGAACAACCCTCCTCTGCTGATTTCCAGAGCACAAGCAGGTCCCTGGCGTCCTGTGAACTACTATAAGGCTCCTTCTGGTAGATGAAATGTGAAAGAGGCAGACTGCAGAAGAAAAGTATCAGACAGGGCCCATTAAGCAGGTGAAAGATGCAGGATGGTTTCTACCATGCAACTGTATCAGGTTCAACAAGGTGAAATGCAGGGTCCTGCCCAGGGATTGTGAGAGGAATGGCTAATGGCAACTCACAGTGCAGGAAAGCATCTAGAAGCTCTCAAGAACTTCAGTAGTTGCTTTCCTTTTTTAAAAAGTGATTTTCTGATAGTGACAAAACCTCCCTATTTGTCAGTTCTACTCTCAGTCTCTGCTGTGGCAAGCGAAAGGCAAAGATGGCCGCCAAGGATATCCTTCCTTGAGGGCATGCTGCTGTGGATTAAAAAGGTACCTTATGGAGAAAAAGACAACAATACCTCTCAACTCATGAACTTGTCCAGAAAAAGCACTCAAAGTTACTATTTGTGGAAGAGAGCAAAGTTTACGTCTGCAGGATCATGCAGTATCTGTGCTGCCACAGTGGCAATGGTGCTACAAGTGACACAAATGTACAACACAGTCCGACTGACTGGTCTTTGGGCATCATCCTCCCAGATTTTGAGGTGGCCATTGCCGTGGCGACTGAGCTCTCCCACAGTCTCTGCATATGGATCATCACGGACAATATTGATATCAAAGGACCCAAGACCATCAGTTTTTTTCCCTTTTTCCCTCCATTTGAAAGACTGAACATGTCTAATATTTCTTCACCAACTACCATTAGTAATAGAAAAATGACTTTGCAGACTGAAATTTGGAAGACATTTAGGCTGGACCTTGAAGGAAGTAAAGACCCTATTAATACCATATAGGTGTGGACTGGGGGAGAGAGCATATGAGAACTGAAAGAAATCAAACTTTTCATTATCATACAGAATATCTTTATTATTTATTATTATTAGTTAGTATGTAACTTTATTATAGCCCTCCTTTGACAGGGAAGGAATGACATCCTGGACACAGGCAATCTCCCAGGTGTTCTGGAAGAGGATCTGTGGAAGTTGGAGGTATGGAGAGGGAACAAGGTACATAGTCACAGAGTTTAGCCCCAGTGTCATTTTTTTGAAGCTTATCCATGACAGCTGTAAACTTGATACAAACTTAGTATATATGGAGGAGAGGGGAAAAGTAAATATGCCATTAAAACCCTTTTTTCCCCTTTCTCAAAAGAGCTGTACATGTGCAAATGTATATACCTGATTAAATCGGCACAGTGTATATAAACAACCTGCTGAAACAGCTTGGTTTATAGAACAGATTTGTTTACATAATTTATTCTCAACTTTATAAAATTATTTAAATTAGGCCTATGGTCTGACTGGAAACAGTCCTTAAGTGCTGTGCATTGTAGGCTGTTTTTCTGTCATCTTCTAAGCATATTCACTTATACCTTCAAATAAAAATAGGTTATTCCAGGGTTTTCTATCACAATTCATTTCTATGTTGTAAAGTTGTTACAGAATCTGAGCATTTCTCCTCATTCAGAAGCTGAATATTACAAGATTTATTCTAATTAAATATATGCCAATGGAAATGAACTAACAAACAGCTTGAATTTCTTTGTTGGATTATGAACAACTAAAATAAAAGTTTTCCAATTGAGTTATACTTGTGTCTGCAGATGCAAAAACACATGGAAATGACAGTTTCAAAGAGAAACATTATTTTAAATAGGTAAGTGGATAAGTTACACTTTACAGTTTCAAGGTTATACAAAATGAAAGAGTAAATACCCTTACTTATTGATGTTGTCTGAAAAGACATCTAGATCAAGATAGGATGCTTTTGAAATCTTTGCCAATAACTAGGATTATAGAGTTGGAAAAAAATGTGTATTATTTTCACATATTCTTTTATCACTGACTCTTGTATGATTACCACTAAATCTTGAAAGTGTCCTTGTGAGTTTACATGTATAAGCATGTTTACAAGCACAAGAAACTTACTTTTCCAAAGCTCCACTACACACATATAAATAAAAGACTTTTGTTTTCTATATGGCTTACCTTGACTCTGTATGAAAGCTCTACATTAAATGAAGCCAAATTCTGGTATTTGTTTTGAAAAAGCATCTGAGCAGAACTTAACCCTGACTTTTTCCCCCTCAAAACTGCAAGTCCCTTCAAAAGATGAACAAAATGTATATTTAAGGGATAAATGAAGAAGTTTAATATGAACGATGTCAAACAAAAATAAGACTCTGTCACACAGAAATCAAAATGACTACAAATGAGCCTGATTTCATGACAGCAGCTGTAATGAAAATGTGGGAAAGGAGAAGGCAGAGGGAAAATAATTTTATAAAGCTGATTCTGATTGAAGTTCTAGAAAAAGGCTTTTGTACAAAAGTATTGTGAGTGAACACTACTGAAGTGTGTAAGGAATGAAACTCTGAAATAGTTGTTTTGCCTTCTAAGATTCCAGTTAAAATGTTAATTGTTACATATTAATTGTGTTTCATAAACATCAAATTCTGACACTATGTTTTGTGTATACATGAAAAATAAATAAAAACTGGCCCGAAATCTGAACCTACAATTCCAATACAAAGTATCTTCTTGTTGTATTGTATTGTAAGTATTCAACGTACCAAGAATGAAGGAACTAAATCAGCAACTGCTGGTAATGCTTGAACTGGTACAAACCATAATTTTATTCACCCCCTTTTCTGAAGTATTAAAAGCTATTGAAAGAAGCAAACACATATTTGTATCACTAACAGATTATGGCAGAATATGAGTATATAAGTAGTGCAATTGACTAGAAAAAAATCCATTTCATATATTCACAATCTGAGAGTTTAATTCCTGCTTTTTTGAATAACAATAGCTTATTTCCAAGTACACATTTCAGTGGAGCTGGAAGCAAGAAACATGATTTGTGTTCTTTTGCAGATGATTAGTATTTATTGTAAGCCTAAGAATTATTCTCCTGGAAAAAGACACAATCCTCTCAATTCCAAATATACTTTGATTCTGGCTTTACTGCTACCAACGATACAGTGCAGAGGAACTATATATTTTTGACAGTAAAAAAGAAACATAATTTAAATTAGGGCCCAAATTCCTGAGGGGACCCCAACTCAGCTTCTCAAAGTAGATTTGCACTGTTTATCCATTTTATCAATTTGCAAACGGAAAGTAGCCACTGATGTAAGAAAATGGCCACTAATGACTTCAGTAATTATTCTGTAATCTCTGTGAAATTAAACAGAAAGACTGTAATATTTGCAAAAATTATAGAAGAATGTGAGATTAATTTGAGACCAATGAAATTGTTTTTTGAAAAATAAGCTGTGATGGGAACAGATCAATCTGTTTCCAGTAGTTCTCACAGTAAGTAAAATATGCCTTTGTCTTTTAAGGAGAGTGTGTCCTGCATAGAATGCTGAAAGAAAGCTGGAAAAAACAATAAACCCACAAAGACAGAAGAGTTTCAGAACACTTTTTTTTTTTTTTTTTATTACTATTTTTAAAATGAAATTATAAGATATTCCATAGATCAAAAGTACTCCAAATGAGATGTGGCAAAACTCTTTTGAAGATCTCTTCCTCTGATATGCTCTTAACAGCACTAACATGATAAAAATTTTAGTTCTTCCCTAATTGGTACCTGTGCATGCCAGATACAATGCTGGATACAAAGCAAAATATCAGAAAGAGTGAATTCAGCCTTGAACCCTTGAGAGTTGCTTCAGATAAAATTCTAGAGACAAGTAATGATGAGGCATGGGTTTTCTTTAAATTTCAATGTCTCAGTCTCTCAATTCAATCTTGCTAATATTTTTTTGGTTTTGTTCTTTTTGCCATAATGTTTATATTGCACAATATTTTCTCAACACACTCCATATCCAAAGTGCAGTCAATACCTTTTAGAGCACAGAAATCATGAAAATTTCATGCAAAAGTAGGAAAATAAAATCTCTTTTCCTTACTTTCTCTTCTGTAGTCACTTTTTTTTCCTATTCCTAACATGCTGTCATTTACAATTTCAGACATTTAAGATGTCTGAAAAATTAACAGGAAACTCTGTAGTAACTGTGATGAATGAAAAAAAAATCATGTGGCTTTCTAAAAGGACTTGTATAATTCAAAAATTGCTTCTTTGTGGCTGAAACTACTTAATATGAATATGTTTTCTCACTTTTGCAGCCTTGTTTTCCCTTGAATCATCATGCATTGATGACCAGTAAGCAGAACCTTTCCTTTAGCACAGTGCTGATTGCAATTTTGTTTTTTCTACTTAACTCCAGCTGGCAACTAAACACCAGATAGCCACTCACATTGCTCACTCCCTCTCACTGGGATGGGAGAAGAGAATTAAAAGGGTAAAAGTGAGAAAACTCATGGGCTGAGATAAGAATTTTAGTATTTTAATAATAATGATGAAAATAATATTGCAAGGAAAATGAAAACAACAGAGATAGATAAATAAAGCCCAAGAAAAACAAGTGACACAAATGAAAACAGTTGTTCTGCACCAAACAACTGATGCCCAGCCACTCCCCGAGCTCCAAAGTGTTACCATTCCCTACTTAGTAATTGAACAGAACAAGGAATAACTTGTTTTGCTGCTAAAACCTAGGAATACATATTAAACAGTTAATAGCCAAAATATAATAATTACATTAACTTCATGTATTATTTTTGAGTGGTTCATCTAAATCAATAGTAGGAGTGTAAAATTCATATATACGCAAAACCAGATGAAAGGAACCAATTTTATGTCTTTAATCCTGTGTTTCAAGAATAGGCATAGATTTCTATTGCTCTGATATCTGCTGTATTCTTGGTGGCTTCCTGGTGAACAAATATTTCTAAATGCATCTTTAGACACCAGTTTAGGCACCAAAATCAGATGCAGAATGAAACTTATGAGGTGCTCTGTGGAGCCAGGGGAGGAGAAGGGCTTCTCCAGAAAGCAGATCAGAACAGACACCAGACTGAGGTGGTCATTTGCATTGTGAAGAAAAACATCTCCCTCTCTTCCTCTCTCTTCCCTGTTTATCATAACAGCAGTAAGACATACCGATAAAAATATGTAAAGCCAACCAATAGTGCCATGATATGCAATTACTAAACATTTAATGTCTCTTTTATGTTTTGTTAGCACAATTATTCCTGTGCTCCTTCTACTCAAATCGCTCCAAGTAATTTCTAACCCTCTTAATTCCTAATTCCAAGTGTGTTATACAATTTAAATACATAAAATGTGAATGTATTAAGTGTTGCTAAGGAAAATTAATGAGAAAGAGAGGAACAAGGAGAGGTGGAGGGAGCTGGAGATTGGGAGAGGGAGTCAGAGAATGAGGGACCTGGGCAAGAGAGAGGAAAAAGGGAGAGGGAGATAGCTGGTGATACGATGAAGCTGAACATCAAATTTGACAACAAGCAGAACACCAGACATATATCCTGGATGTTGTCCAGTTTCCCTGAGCCACAGATACTAATTTTTATATTTCATCATCACTATACACATTTCAGTTCTATCATGATCTGATTAGACAGGAAGATCTTCTTAGATGGCAAGAATTATAATGTTAACAAACTTTCTTCACTTGGTACACAGTAAAATTTGTATGTTGTGGGAGAAAGCTTTCAGAACAGGTGGGTTTTGAACTTTCACATGCAACCTATGTTGGAATGGCCAGATTCTTTGGCATGTAATCTGAAGTTGCATGAGAAGGCCTTTTTATAGGGAGTAGACTGTCTTTCATAGTTCCTTTGTAACGTACATACTTATGTATGTATGTTCAAGTAAGGCATTTCAAAACTGGGACTCAGAACAATTATTTTTAAAAAAATGCAGTCCCCCTGTATAAGAAATACTAATTGAAAGGAAAATTACTCTATTTTTTTTCATAGTTATCATAACTAAAGTATAAAAACCTGTTGCAGTCTGCAACTGCAGGATCATGTCCAGAGAACCTACAGCTACTAGGGACCAGCATGGGAGAGGAATGAGATGGACTTCTGTTCATGAAACCATTTATTCAGCATGGGAACAAACTCAGATCCAGAGACAGAGAGCCCTGAACAAAGGCAGGGTGAGGGGTCTTGAGGGACAGAACCAGGGTGGAGTTCAAGGTCAGGGACCACTAGGAACACAGCAAGGGAGAAACCCCAGGGGCTCAAACCCAATCAGAACTCCTGGACTGTCCCCCACGAAGGGTCTGGGGTGGGGCAACTCTTCCAGGGCTCACATGGTCCCCAGAGCAAAAGTTCAGGATTCACACTAGCTGGGCTTTACAGCCACACCTCTCACTTTAACAATGTTTATCTGAAACTAAATCTTTGCCTCGCTGAGGCATCTCACAACATAAACCCATTAAAAAAAAAAAAGAAAAGGAAAAAATATGGGGTGTAGAAAATAACACTTAATAAGGACTTTCTGAAGCTAACCAGAAAATCCAAGAGTACAAAGAATTTTTCTAGACACAATTTAGTAAATGGAATTTGCCATGCAAAATGCAAACACCTCCAGAAGGGGAATATTTTTAAGATTCAGAGTAGGCAAATAATTGCTATGCTCAGTGTTGTGAATTCATGTTGTAAATATTAGCTTTTCACAAGTATTCTGATAAATGTTATATGCTATATGCTTTTGCTATATTCTTTTCTCTCTTAGCAAGTTATAGGCTTAGATAGGAATTCTGAATGGTAAGGATATGTTTCATCCGGACAAGGCAAGATAACTCCAACAGGCAGGACAATGGGAGGACCAAGCTGTTTCCAGCAGGACAGTGGAAACCAGGCTGTTATCAGCAGTAGGAAATGGAGACCAAACTGTTATCAGAAGCCAGGACCAGGTCGTTGGCAGCGGGGGAAAGATATGAAGCCCAGCTGCCCTCAAAGGAAGGATGGAGGGGCCCGGACTGTTATCAACACTGACCATTTGCAGAAGAAAGGAAACCAAACTCACAATAATGCTGACCAGCTAGAATAATGATGACCAGCAAAAAAAATGCTGACCAGCAGAAATAAAACCCATACAGAGCATATTCCAAGAAAGCAGAACTAGGGAGGGGACATGCTTTGAATATGCATTAAACCCTCACAGCAGGATGGGATAAAAAGGGTATTCCCAAGATAACAGCTGTGCTCTTGGCAGCGCGCCAAGGCACCCAGCCATAACTCTTTGCTTTATTTTATGTCTCTTATTGTCTTTATTAAACCTTTTTAAAATTTTACAGGAGTGAACTTCGTTTTTCACACTAAAACTATTCATTTTGATCAAACATGCTATAAGGTCCAAAAATTTTCTAAGCAAGTTGGATATCTCCCTAGATCTCTACAAACACTCAGATAAACTCTGCTGTACAGATAAAGGATATCTTTACAGAGTAAAGGATAAACTCCTTTACTTTGAGAGAGTAAAATAACCTAAACATATAAAATGATATTTAGAAAAAAAATATATTTTGCATCATATATAAGAAATATACTATTTCTAAGTCAGTGAGGAATGACAAAAATAATGATTATACTTATATGAATTTTTGTTAGCATTTCTAAAGGGAAATGGAACTTTCTTCCTTCAGAGACATCATGATCACATTTGAGAAAAATTAGATTTTTGAATGAGATGTTTACTTACAACCTACAGAAACTTTTTTTGTCATTTACAATCTCCAAGCAATACATAGGAATGAATAGTTTGATGCCAACCTTTCAAATATAGGTAATTAATTCAACAATTAATTTTCTGCATTCTACAGTTCATGCTCAGGAACAGATATCTTTCTCTATTCTTAATGCTAAACTGTCAACTAATCTCATTAATGGCATTTCATGCCATTCTTTTATTTCTCTTTTGAAGTATTTTGATAATAGAAGGGCAAGAGAAGATTTATTCTATCAGTCTGCTCCTAAGATACATTTAAAACAACAATTTAGATTCTCTGAAGACACAAAACATTAATGAATGCAATCCATTTCTTGGTGGGAAACTATAAAGGTTAATGTAAAACATATAATGAATTTCTTCAGATAAGTGAGAGAAGTCAAACTCAAGTTTCCAGGTAATTACACACAATCAAATATTCCCACTGTAGATTTTTGAAGAGCAATGAAGATAAAGTATTCTGTAAAAAATGTCATCAGAGCTGTCATGATAGCAGGATGATCATGTTTTTTTTGTTGTTTTTTTTTAACCTCAGCTATTAGTCAGAGAAACACAATGAAAAATTTTGTCCCAGACTTTGGAATGATGCATTGTTCTTACTACATGCAAGTTCTCTGACCCAGAGTCAGACCAATGGCTAACAGATGTATATCATAAAGAGCCTTATTCTGTGCAACTTCATAATAATAGTAATAATAATAACGATAATTATAATGTGCAAAGTTTGTGTATGTACCTTAAAAACATCACAGTTTGAGACAATAAATTTATATTCAAAAGTCAGAAATAAAGAAAATAGCCCTCCACTACTTAATTTTATTTAATGAGGAATAGCCACACACTCTAACAACTTGGAGGAACTATCTACTCCTAGCACTATTCATGACAAAGCTTCAAGATATTTTGGATGAAATTTTGTATTTATATTTTCAAAAATATATATAAATTACATAAGAAATAGACAAGCTGTTTCTTGCTTCCTATTCTGGATAGTCTTTGTACAATAAAGCCATCTCAGGGCAAATTGCTCTCACCTGCTAGAAGTTCCTCAGGCATCTTTCCCTCCTGGTAATGGCTTGTAAAAACTTTTTGGAGCCAATACTGAAATACTGTGATTTTTTGCACACAGGTATCAAACATACTGCCTACTCTTTCTTGATCTCCCACTCAGCAGCCCTGGGCCACCTGGGAGGTCAGCTGCAAGCATCTGGACAGCTGTAGGACTTTCATTTGATGATCTTCCTTTAGACATCCTACAGAGGTTGTACTAAGAAGCGCATACCATACTGATTTGCCCTGGCCCCCAAGACTCACACCTGCTCCTTCTGCTTCTAAAGAGGTTTTTTGGGGTTTTTTTGGCATTAACCTCACAGCTCCTAAAACCCTAATGACATTCTTCTCTACCTCCTTGCACCTTTCAGGGAAAAAAAATTCACCTGGGGTTTTGATAACTTTTTTGGAGAA
>NC_031769.1:83414946-83431324 GCF_001522545.3 Parus major
GAAAAGAAAAGAAAAGAAAAGAAAAGAAAAGAAAAGAAAAGAAAAGAAAAGAAAAGAAAAGAAAAGAAAAGAAAAGAAAAGAAAAGAAAAGAAAATCTACAATCATGATTCACTTCAATGTTATCATGTCATCTCCTCTGCCACCTACCTCCAGCAACACAAAGGGAAAGGGTACTACTGATAATAACTATGACTGATGGCTTCTGGCATTTCTCCTGATCTTTTCCCTTAACTAGAGATAGAAATCCATTAATCCTTAGCCACAGTGTTTAAACATATCATTTGGTCATCATTCTCTTGAGTAAGTTCTTTAAATGTGTTAAAGATCATTTTAACATACTGAAATTGTACCATGACATTGACTCTTACCGGTACGAATTAGACAATTTACTTGACGTAAAAATCCTGTTGGAAAGACAGTTACATTTCCCATACCAAAAAATGCATAGAAAATATGGATCAGGTTTTATGGTTATTTTTCATCTGGAGAAAGCAAAAATAAGAGGGGAAAAGCAGTTAAGAGGAAGAAGATAAAGAAACCAAAAACTTTACAAAAACAATAGAAAGCTGTCATGTTTACTGAAAACCTAGTTGTCCTACTGCTGCCTCAAAATAATTAGCTAGAAAACCTGCACTCCCAGACATCTTCCCACCTTTCTTTTCAAACTAGTATTGATGAAACTCTTAGAGAATGGGAATTCTAAGTTCACTCACTTTCCAAAACTTTCTGATAAATACGATGCTTTTCTGGAGATCAGCATCTCATTTTTCAATAAGTATGAAAAGGTTGAGGGATAAGATTTACTGTAAAACAGTAAACTTCAAATTGTAACTGGATTCAGGTATTTGGACTGAAACTCTTTTATGGTGAATGACTTTAGGAATTATATTGGATGAAGATTTAACAAAATTATTACAAAAGATATTTTAATTCTGATAGAAGAAGCTTACTTCATGCAACATTTATCCAAAAAAAATAAAAAAAGATACTGTTGAAATTATCCCCAGGAGAAGCTAATAAAGGGATGTTTTGTTTAATTTTCATAATATCTCCATTCTCCCTGTGGCATGACTTCAAATTGAGAAAACTGAGTAGTGCAATATAACCTGCAAGAAAGGGGTAATTGTTACAGAATAGTCACCTGCAATTTCTGTAGCAATGGTTGGTTCTTCACAGAATATTTTCAAGTTGATGATTTCTATAAGCTAAGGTGGGGGGGTTTATCTAATTTGGGACATATTTCATAATACAAACATTGTTACATTACTTAATAGCACAATTTTAAGCTAGTTCACACTTATTTATACAGGATGAGAACTTCAAAAGAAGTGGAAACTTACACAAAAAGCAGGGAAATCCTCAGTATATCTCATTAAAAGAACTAAGAGGCACTAGCTGATGTGTTTAAAAACCGTAATTCCAACCAACAGGAGTAATATTACAAGTACACATACAGTCAATTAGACCAAAATACTTTAATTTGTTAATAAAAAATCCAATGAAACACTGTTTAATATTTAAATAAGTTTCCATGGTTCTGCTCACCACATCTACTACTGGGAAATACCTTATATTTGTTCTCAACTTTCAAATTAGTATTTGTATTAGCAATAAATTAAAAAAAAAATCTAAATGTCATTTACTAGGAATTAGCAACAAAACTGCATAACTTTTAGAAGTTTCATCTTTAGTTTACTCTCTCCCCTTATTTTGAGATATTTATGGTATGATTACATTCCAAATCCCAAAGACTCCCATAGAAGAGATGAAGTAGAGCATATTAACCCAAAAACTGTCAGACAAAAACAGTTATTTTACATAAGGTATTGCTGAGAATTTTTGGCACTTTTGTAATTTAAAAAACAAGTTTTTGACACAAAGGTGCTCATATTGAATTTAGAAAGCAGTAGAACAAGACTGTCTGTTTTTCTAGCCTCCACAGTGTTTTCTTCGTCAAGTAGAGTCAAATTGCTTGAGCCTTTCCCTGAATCCCATTGTTTGCTTCTTCATAACTCAGCAGCATTGTTCTGCTTCTGGTAAGGCTACCCACAGCTTTGTCTTGCCTCCCAAATGTTGATGCTGAGGGTGCTGCCTCGCAGTCACTTATTCATTCCCTGTCTATCTACAAGAATTTGTAAGAAGAGGGCCAGCCTACAGAGTGTGCCCTAGGCAGAGCACCCTTCTCTGCGTGTCCTCTGGGTGCATGCAGAGCCTTATAAATAGTCTGCTTTAGGTTTTTATTTACCCATATTGAGGGCCCAAATTCTACATCAATGGCATAAGAAACATTCAAGAGACATCTTTGATAATGGTGCAAAGGAAAAGGTAAATAAGGCATATTTATGGAGTCTTCTTCCTACCAGCTATGAACACTATCATATATGCTAGTGGAATCACTGTAATTTCATCCTGTGATCATTTCACAGGCACTCATTAAGTGAAATTTTAGTCTCATGTAAATTTTCTTTTAAGTTTTTTTGAATACTTAAGACAAATGATTTGAACAGTTATATTTTGACACTAAAGTATTATATGTACAGATAGTAGAGAAATAAAAAAATATAAGTTTTGTTATTATCTTCATATATATCTATTCAGATCCATTTACAGAAGCAGGGGCCTGAAATATGACTTGGGCATAATAAATAATGTGCAAGTTACTATAGATAGGCTCTTATATCTTACATAATATTTATATGCATACTACAAAAAAATGGGGTAAAACAAACACTAAAATCCATTGTTATATAATGCTTCAACAGCAATAAAAGAAGTTTGTGGGTTTTTAGCTCACCCATAGTAATTTTAAATTGACACAGGTAAAGTATACATTTGTATATGTTTTAAATTCCTATATTTACTGATAGTAAACTTACCTAATCTTTTCACTTCAGCAACTAAACTTTTTAAATATTATTTATGAATAGTACCACTAAATAATTTTGAGAAGTGAGTCTGCTCTAAATCCCTCTGATTGGTTATTTGAAATGAAACATTTTTTGAGTTACAGTACTGGTCCTTCTACTTCGGCATGACATTAAAAGTTGCTCTTAAAAATATATTTAAAATACAACTAATAGTTTTCTGTCCAAAAGTATGAACAAAGCTGAGTATATCTAAGCCTGAGAAATTAATGAAAGAGAATGGAATGTTAACAGTTTAAGGATAAAAATTTCTGGTGCTGGCTAGGTAGGTGGTAATGTATTGAACTATGCAGGATAACAGGTATGTGCAGTTGGTGTAGCAAACTACCATTTGACACCTTCTTTATTCCTTAGTAATGTTACAAGGATTGTTAGAGATCAGCAGCAAAGAGAAACAGCAGCAACTTTCCAGAAGAAAGCATCACCTAGATGCAATTACAGAATTAGCAAAAAATTTTAATTTATGAACTAATGTGTATTAGCAAAGTTCATCTAAGGTCAAAGGAGGGATAGCCACTATACTAACTCTCTTTATGCTAAAGAAAAGGAGATGTTACAGCTAATGGGAAATGCTATCAGGCTCTGGGAAAATGAACAATACTGTAAGATTTTCAATTCAGGAATTGTTCCTTTTTCTATTTGTAGAATATCTATCACACTTCTGGCAAGTACTGAAATATGGATAAGAAAAAGCTCCTGCCTATGTTAAAAAGTTGAATCCATATTGAAAACAGCAGTTGCTTCCCTAGGTCAGGTTAGACAGAAGATCTTGCAATTGAATAGAAAATATCCTAAAAGAACAATTTCATACCTAAAAATCTTGGTTTATTTAAAGTAAAATGGATACTCATACCTCTATAATTCTAGGTTTAGAAAATAGAAAATATTGGAAATATAAATCAATTTACACTGAATATTGAAAAGTAAGAAGGCAAATATAACCAAGAAGTAAAAAAAAAAACCCTACTCTCATTTTGTTAACTTATTCTGTTCTTTAGGGGATCTGGATTGCAAATGTTGCATACTTGGACCTTGATATATCTTATGTGAACCAAATTTCTCATATAGGTATTGAAAATTGTCTTTCCCAATCTATGAAAAAATCAATCATTTCCACACCAAGACAGTTCTCTCAAGATTAAAAACTCAAGTTCCTTTTTTTAATATAGACTGGAATGGTAACAAAAATAATGCTAAGAAGAAAACGTAAATTGAACTAATAGCATTTACTTTACTTATATCTTGGGTTTGTGACGTAGGTCCTGTAACACATTAGGATATTACAACTATTAATTAGTGTCTATATGTTTTAAAATGAACATAAAGAGCCTGCATCAGGAAATTATCTGCTTCATTTTTTCTGCACACCCAAGTAAACATCCTTTTATTCTGCCAAAACTGTGTCTTTGTCACTCAGCACTCTGGTATTACCATGTCCTGAAGATCTATGAGCTCTGGTGATGATTTTCTTCTCCTATCAGCTAGAAGCCACAGATGCTCCTCACAGAGTGGCTGCAGAAGGACTTTCCATTGTCCTAGTAGCTTGAGGCCATTGGGACAATCAAGAGTTCTCTGTAATCTACTGCAAAAGCTGCCAAGCTTTTCTGTCACATCATTTCTGGCTGTGGACTGATGAAGCTTCCTCCCTGAAGAGTTGAGTGGCGGTGTTTGTTCTAGCTTCTTTCTTTCCAGGCAGGGCTGCTGACATCCTCAGCTGAAAGTCTTACCCAGGGCTCTTCAATGGCCACTTGCCCTTCACATGAAAAGTAACCAACAAGAACCTGTGCATAAAACCAAAAAGCTTTGGAATTCTAAGTCAATTCTCCTTACTGACATTGAAACACAGCATGACAGCTGTTTGGATTATTTTTATGGAGCAGAGAGAAACAACAAATATTAATCAAACACAAGCAGCGTCTGCAAATTTTCAAGAATAAACTCAAGTTTTGTTTGTAAGGCTGCAATGGAAGATAAAAATTCAGTTTCCTAAACCATACCAGAAGATATTGTCAGGGCCCTGTGGACTGCAGGCCCTCCTGTCCTGCCCTCCTCCCCTGGGACTCCCTTATCCTGCTCGGGATCCCATATCTTCTCCCCAGAAGCTACTACTCCCCGCCCTTGTGACAATAGGGTTAAAAAGCTGAGTAGGAGATCAAAATTATCACAATGTAAATGTTGAATGAAGTGTTATTTTCTAGAATAAACTAATACTTTGAGAATAGAAAAAGAAAAAACTGAAGAGAGGCCACATTTCTCATAAACTATAGCAATCAGGGTGAAATACAGTGAAGAAACAAAAGATCTGAACATGGCTAAATATCCATGCTGGGTAACTCCTGCTATGCCCATTAAATATAAAAACTCTATGAAAGGTATTTCCTATAGGAATTTCAACATGATTTAAACAGGCTATGTTATGTGCAGCTTATTTGTCAACCAGACACAAATAGATATTTTTAAAAGTAAAGGAACTCTTTGACAATGTGTCTCCGTTTTGGAAGACATGTGGCTGCTAGGGAGGGCAGGAGCCTCCCTCGGAATGAGAATGTAGACTCCCTCTCTCTGAATTATTGTAATTCTGAAATCAAGGGGCTCTCAGGCACAGATCTGGGGATAGGAATAACAGTTCTTTTCTAATATTTATAACCAGGCAAACAAACAACAATAACTACAGCATTAACAAGAAAACAGAACCAGGGACCCCGTGACAGCTTTCTCGGCTGAGCCGGGAAGGGATGGAGGAGAGGTTTTGTTTCACAAACCCCCTCGGGCGGGCAGTCCCGGTGCTCCTGCAGGGCTCTGAGGAACACTCAGCTGGAACAGCAGGGATGAGCTGAGATCCTGGGCTGGTGGCTGGGGTGGATCAGCAGCTCCGCGGCGGTGCCTGGCACTGCCACACGTCCCGGCAGGACAGGGGGTGAGAGGCCACCAACAAAGAGGGGAGAAGGAGAAGAAGCAGCAGCTCCATGTGGGTGATGGTGAATTCCCTTCTCTCCACCACAACAGCTCTGCTCGCCCAAGGTGTCCTTCTCCGAAGCTGAAGAAGCCGCCAAACTGTCCCCGCCCCTCCCCTTTTCCTGCCCCCTTCCCCCCCTGGGTCCGACCGAACTTTTTTCTCTTCTTCAAGCACCCACCAAGTACCAGCAGTCAGGTTTTCCCCGAAACTAATGGGTAAAAATTCCACTGGTGAGCTAGAACTTAAAGGACACCTAACCCCCAACACAATGGCTTATCATTTGAAACAAATTACTAATACATATAACTGTTTTTACTTGTAGAAGTGTAACAGTTCAATTTTTATTATATAAAACAAAAACAACAAAAAAAATAAAATACAGAGGTTTTAGAAATAAACCAAAACTTATTCAATTTCAGAATTTTAAAACCATATCTAATTCTGGTATGTTGGATCTAAAAGTAGTTGTTGAATAAAAATCTGTCATCTTGCAGGTCCTAGAATAGTGCTCACACAATACAAGACTAGTTTTTACACATTTTAGAGAAAAATCTAATAGATGCACCAGTGGATTCAATGTTTCTACTAGGATTACTAATCAGACATTCATGAGTGTGTTTTTCCTATGTAACAGATTCTTTCCTCTGCCTTTTAGACTACTACTGAGACTTCTGGACAATTTACACTCTTTTGCAATTAAGACCTTTAGCAATTTGTTGGATGAAGTAGGTTAAGAATACTCTGGTGAATGGAAAGGAATCTAATTTGAGTTGTAAGAAGAGATAAAAAACACCACAGGTAACTGGCCAGATGTGGTGAATGCTGTCATTTCCTCAGCAAGAAGTACTAACTTGCATATAGTAGGTAAATACTTCCCCAGTAATTCTACCTGCTTCTGCTATCTGAGGAGTCTAGGTCGACAAAATTCATTGGCTACCAAGAAAGACCTGACTCTATATAAAGATTCTCAAATGTCAGAGTCATTACTTGGCTTGTGCAGTAAACTTCTTCACAGCTAATGTCTAAATAACAAAACAAAATTCTATTGTCATTTCTAGGGTAAATGGCATGATCTGGCTGAATTAGGATATTGCACTTTCAGCATGAAGCACACATATCAGCCTTGCTAACAACTGTAGTATATCAGTGTCCATCATTGTCTTCTTAGCTATCACGACAGGAAAAAGAAAAAAAATAACAGAAAATGTGATTATTTCTTTGCAAACACACGTTTTTTATGGAGTCCCACTGATGTGTCTGACTACAATCTGGAAAGACTTGCTTTTCAATGTCAGCATCCTGCACATAAAATTTGCATATCTATTTCTGTAGTGGCTATCTATCTCTGATTGAGGATTTCTTTTTCTGCTATTATAATCAATGTCCTAAATATTTAAGTCCCATGTCTAGCTCTGTGCATGTCTACTCCTTTACCTAGCTTAATTTCTGGATGAATCAGTCAACACTGAGACCTCTATCACCTTCTTCAGGAGTCTTCTAGCTGTGGGAACAAATAAAGCCCCAAGTTGCTCCATCTCTGCAGTTCCAACTCTAAAATACTAACCCACAGGGGTAGGTTTTCTGCTATTATTATCCGTTCCAAAATTGGGCTACTCTACTTGGATGCTGTAAAGGCAACTGAGCAGCCTTTGGGCCTGGGTTTAATTGAAGAAAGACCCTTTAAACTTATTTCCCAGTACAATAAAAATCTTGGAACCAGCAGGCTAAGCAGAAATCTGTTGCTGCTTTTTGTAGCCATGTTCCTGGGCCATAGTTCTGAGACTTTTAAAAAGCTGAATAAAACAAGTATCTCATGGAATACAGCTGTGAGTCAATTTGTACTTTACTTGAGCTTCCTTTGGGCAGGATAAGCACCCTAAATCCCATATGCTCATTTTAAAGCCACAGTTCCAACTAGGAGACTCATAGCCCCTCAGATGGCAACATGGTGAATGGACTGTGTAGCTAAGTTGCCCACGATTTTTGAAGTGCTGTTTCCTCCAGACTTGATACTGACTTTGTTTCTGCACAGCAAACTGATGCTTTTAAAGCTTTGTAAAAGGAGAGAATATATGAAAAAATTCTTACTAGTAAAAGTATGTATCTTATGGAAGACATTTGTCTGGTTCCCGAGGTCAAATCAGTAAGAAAGTTATAGTTTGATGATCCCTGAATTGAGGGAGGTAATTTTTCCTTTCCTTTTTATACCAAGGGACTTTACTTGCCCCTTATTCCCACAATCATTTGAGGATGTCTACTGCTCCACAGCTAGAAAAGTAGGACATAAATAAATATATGGGTGTGAAGACATAGTCTTTAATTAAAATTGTAATGTAATATATACATTGTAATGTAATAATTAAAAAATTGTAATGTAATATATATTACATATATATGTGGGAAGAGCTCTTTTCCATAGGCTGTTTTTTGTGAAGTAGTTCCTGACCTTCACTGAAGTTTTTAATATATGTCTCTAATTATACAGCACTACCTGTCCCTTATTTAAATCTTGTATTGCCTTTCTACTGTGGCAATACAAAAAGACTGTGGTGCTATTTCGAACCTTTATTTCAATACCACTCATGTTTTATTGTCCCTGATGTGTGGAAGTTGAAAGCAGTCAGCAAATTGCTGAGGGAACCAGCCCACTACGTAACCTCGTATTAGGAACCATTTTTCCTTAATTGCTACTGTCCAGAGTTTTTTCTTCCCTGGCAGTAAAAGCATTTCTGTACTGGCCTTCTTCCAAATCCTGCCTTTCTGTAACTTGGTTAGTGGTGAAATAGAGCACAGGGTCTGCCTTCATTAATGACTCCTGGGATGTGAAACTTCAGGGCAAGGGAGTGAAGAAGAAACCATGTTTGAAAAGCATGATAGTTTTAATGTTTATGATTATTACTTTCTTTGCTTGAGTTTCTACTGTGTCTTCAAGGTTTACTTATATCTGTGTGTGACCATCTTGAAAAACTGTTGTCTCAGCTTAATGCATAAAATCTGCAATCATTAAAGCTACCAACTGTCTGAATAGAATGAAAATAACAGTAGAATGAATATGAGCAAAAGGAAGAAGGAGAAAACCAAACATGGCATGCCTTTTGCAGCCCCCAGGTTCCTGCAGCTGTAGGCTCAGTAGCTCACTGAACTCTAACCCTGAATGTAATATCAGCTAGGATCTAAGGCTAAGGTCACCAGCATCTTGTGTGGTCCAGATGGGAAAGCTGAGGAGGGAACAATGTTGGTACAGTGCCTCAAACCCCTTGGCATTCCTTTTGCAGCCACAAACCACCTTGATCTGTTGATTGTGGCTCTCTGAATCCTAAAGCTAGCACGTACCCTAGAGGCAGCTTGAGGAGAGATGTCTTGTATGCTATATGACTAAATGAGAAAGGTGTAGAGGGAGGAATGTTTGTACAGTGCCTTGATCCCCTTGGTATGCCTTTTGCAATCCAATCTCCCTGCAGCTGTAGGTTTGAGGTTCTCTAAACCCTAACCTTGACCTGAAAGGCAGCCTGGGACTGAGGCTGAGGAGCCCAGCACCGTGTGTGTCCTGGATGAGAAATATGTTGAAGGACACTTGTACTGTCTAGTAACTGGACTACCTTATGACAAAAGTGCAGGCTAAAAGATTTATAAAGCAATGTCTTTGGTGGGTTTTTTCTCTGGTAGGTACCATTAAAGCATCTGGGCAGGGCCCTTCCCTGCTGGTACAAGAGTGGCTCGGCTCTCCTGGCAAGATTTACTTTGAAGAAGCAAGAGAAGTTCTAATTCCGCACAATTTAAAGACTTCAGACCTGCCTTTGCAAATTCCACTACATGACAGGTTATCTCTGAAAGATAGCTTGATGATCAGCCTTATCTTCATAAAAGATGAAGTCATTCTGAAGTCTTGTATAACATGTATGTATATACATACGTACATATAGATAGATAGATAGATACATACATACATACAACATAAAATTAATTCCATAAGTTGAAACAAATTATTTAACAAAGTACTAAATCCACTTTAAAAATGGATGTCAAAAATCTCCCTCATGTATGAATAAGTCCCTGATTTACATTCACAAGTTGCCTTAATGGTAATTAAAATTATTGGTTAAAAACCAAAGTCACAAAACCCCAACTTCTATTTCAGTTTACGTAACATCAGCTGGAGTATATTTTTTGCAAACTGAAATAATATTTAAATGGGTTTCTCACAAAAGAGATACATTGTTCCAAATTTCTTGAATTATTAAATTCTTTTTCACAGGGAATAAGTGATTGATGTATGAATAACCTATGAAACTACAAAGTGTTATGTGATAATAATGGAATACTTCACAAACAACTAGTGGTCACTATGGCACCATAAACCAGGCAGGATAATGAGTCCTAAATAGAGAAGAGCCTTCATCATATTTTGAATAGCAGTGCATCTAAACTAAATCTAAAAAAAGGAATGGTCAGTATCCACCTGCCAATTTGTATTATTAAATATGAGAAATGTGACTGTTTGTTCACATTAAACAATTTATATAAATTTTCAAATTGTCTGTGCAGAAGGGTTCAATGAGCTCAATTAATACACAGAAAATGTAATTCTTTGAAAATGGAAAAATGAAAGTTTTAGTGGAGAGTTGCTCTGGAAATCCCATGTCAAGAGAAAAAAAAATTAAAACTCCAACCTATTCCCAGTGCTACATATGAACGTAAATACACAGAATTGATGGTCTAGCAAGAAGAATTTTCAAATTTGATATACTCTTCTGATATCTGCAGAAAGCCCCAAAATATCCTTTCCGCATTTCTCCAAGCGCCTGAAAACACTGTATCTGAAGATGGTTTGACAGACCATGATGATGGCATCTACACACTCCCAGGGTGAGGACTGTCACTACAGCATTTTCAGGATAAAAATTGTTTTGAAACTACACACACAAGTATTCATGGCATTAGAAGCTTCTGAGCTTGCTTCAGCTTTTGTGATGATGAAACACAGAGAGTAAGATATGGAAGTTTCTCTCTGGTATCTGCAGTTCAAATCTGCCATTCAGGGTTGTCCATTACCACAAGCTGCAGATATATCTATTCCTTATTTGTTGGCTGTTGTATTGCTTACACTTGAAGTACATAAGATTCAGAAATTATCTAAGTATATAAGTGAGAAATTATTCAGATGCTTCTGTAAGATTTTAGCTCACTGTGATAGTCCACCTTTTACATAATATATAGCAATTGATACAGGTAGTTGACACGTGTTAAGAAAGGTCCTTTAATAACGTTCACCATGTCTGCACAGCTCTGGAGATACATCAGTAAAAAAACCAGCATAACTTATCTATCTTATTGCTTTAGCTCAAGACTGCTACTGGCTTTGAGCTGAGAAAATTTCTTTCCTAAAAGTTATTTTCTCATGCAGTGGTTGGCCTATGAAACCAAGTGTCATTGTTAGCACGGCCTCTTTTGGAGTGTGTCAGTGTCTCAGTTTAGAGACAAATTTTAGGAGAAAACACCCTGGAATGAGTGTTTCCTCTAAAGAGAAAGGCTTCAGTAATCCCATTTGTCCCTGAGAGAAATGAATGGATGAAAGTGAAAAAAAACCCAAACAGTGCATTAACAAAAAAAAAACAAACCAAAAAGGATGCCCACGAGGCACAGGAAAAGGATTGAAAAATATTAGATATTGAAATTTCTAAAACCTTAACCCCCATCCCCCACCAGAATGTATGGCTGGGAGGCAGAGCATTTTTTATGTTGGTTCAGCTTCTCAGAGGTCTCAGGTTTGGGGCAGCCTCCCTGCCATCTCCCTGGATGGGCCAGGAAAAAAACAAAACAAACAACAACACAACCCGAGCTGAAATAATTCAAGAAAAAAAAAAAAAAAACAAAACCAAAAAACCAAAAAGCCATAGAAATTATTCCTGGTACAGCCGCCAGGCAGGGAAGATAAAATCCTCTTACTATCTTGCTTCAAGACTTCAAAAACCTAATCCAACAAAAGGAATAATATACCATCCTAGTCCATGCTGCAGCCCAAGCATGCTGGAAAGAGAGAGTTTGAACCAAATCAATCAGGGGCCCAAGGCTCCCTGCTCCACCCCTTGAAGTTACAGGGTTTGTCTTAAAGCTAAAGCAGCTGTTTCTGGGCATAAAACAGACAATTAGGGAATAAAGTATCATCATAAAATCACCCCAAGGTACTCAGTAACTAGTGAGAAATCTTCCTGCAGTACATACAATTGCCAGTGTCCAAGAGGCCACCTTTAGTTTGCAAGCTATCTTTCTCTACCTACCTCTCACTAGGTTTAATTTTTTTTTTAATTGCATTTTTTGTTTTGCATTTAGTTTATCAAAATCTAAATCTACTTTTACAGTCTTTCAACCCCAGTCCTTAACTACACTTTGCATAACTAGGTAAGAGCTGTTCATTTCATTAATAAGGGCCAATTTTAAGGTCTGTTAGGGCAGTGAAGATGTACATAACATCATCAAGACTAACAACCTATGGACAAAAAATTAGCACAGCCTTAAGAGAAGTAAAAACTTTGAGAAATATGAGAGAGAAAAATTACCTTTTACTTTCTGATGTCTGAAAAGAGTCTGCTAGTTGCTAGTATTTGTGCAGGTGTGCAGTGCAATCCAGAATTCTTATGAAGTAAGGATCAAGTCTGCATGTCTTTCTTAAGCCTGACTCAAGATCTCACAACTTACTTGAATGGAAGTGCATTTGGTTCTTCTGCCAAATGACAAGACAAAGAGCCTACTGAAATGCTCTTATGGGGAATATCTTTGGTCTACCTAAGTCCTAACCTTCCCTGTACCTAGTGCTGCTGAGCAATGGGCCTGTTGCATGGGAAAAGGGTCTGATGTGGGCTGTGCTAGCTGCTGCAACATCCCAGCTACACAGGGGAGGTATAACCAAGAAGTGAGAAAGCTGGAGGGAGGTAGGACAATCCTGAGCACTGGAACAGAGTGAGGAGAAAAGACTGAGCGAAAGTAAAGCTTCCAGGTCCCCTTCAGGATGATCCTCTCCAAAAGATGTATCTGCAGAAGAGCTCGGTTAGATATGTGTCACTGGATTTTAACAGTTCCAGTCACTGGAGACTGCATATACAGCTATCTTGAAAATTAAGAAATGTCTATTTAAAGGAAAACTTCATGTATTTTACATATTACATAATATCTGTTATAGTTCTTGGCATTATAAGTACAAGAGAAAAAAAAAAAAAAAGTCTTGAACAGGTGTCTGACTTCTACTTGCTGTATATTCCTAAATGTTTTGTCATGTAAACATTTTTATGTATTTCTGGAGCTTAAAAGAACTTCATGCACCATATAATATTATATATATATATATCAATTCACATTCCAAAATTCAGTGAAATATTTCCAGCAGCCAGAAAATTATGTGTTTTTTTTGGTCTTTTTGTACAAAAAATTAAAAATTTCATGTCAAATTCCAGTAGAAGATGTACTGGGGAAAAATATCTATGGGTCTAATTTCCCAGTTCTGTCCTTTTTGGAATTCAGCATGCCTCAATATCTAAAGCATAGCTGAAACATGTGAACTTAAGGGGTACCAAATTTTCCCCAAGACTGACAACAGTATTTTTCATTACCTGATTAAATTACAGGCATTGTTTTAAACTCTGCAAAACAACAATGCCAAAGAGAAAGCGTGTTTGAATTCTGCATTTAGTGCCAACAGTGCTACATAATGAGATAAACATTGGCAATTGTGTTTAGTTCAATAACACTTTTAATTATAGTTGAGATCTCCTTTAAAGTGTATGGATTTTACTGATGCAAAGTAAACAGCTGAAAGCCAAATGAAGGCAATCTCATAGATTTCTACTGTCTAATTAAAGTACAGAAACATTGCTTAACTAATTCATGCATTTAGAAGTAAAGAAAAAAACCAAAAAAAACCACCACCCTGCTTGGACATTAGATACACATTTTAATTATCTCAAGATCTCAGGAAATAAAGTTTGTACTACATCAAATCAAAAGATTTCCAACATGGGAATTTATCTTCTCTTTCTTGTTAAGGAGGGCAAGCAAGTAATGAACAGTCTAAAGTATTTGTGTACATAAAGACATATATTCAAAGAAGTCCCATTACATCTCCTGAGGCCTTGGTTCAGCAATATACTAATTACCATTACCAAACTTTAATCATGTCAGCAGGTCTTATGAAACTTTAAGAAATCCGCCTGCACACTTTTTTTTTTAGTTGAATTAAGGTCTAACTTCTGGTAACTAAACTGCTAAAGACAGGCAGAATTCTCATCTTCTTATCCTGGCTGTGAAATTTCATATGGTTCTTTGCTATGGTGAAGAGATTCTGAAACATTCCCCATGCAGAATTATCATGCCTGGCACCATACACAAGTTATGCACCAAACATTCCTTCAAAATGACAAATTGCTAATAAAAATATGAGCCTTTTACATGAAGGGGAAAAGTAATATCCAAGGTATTAATTAGCAGTATGAATATTTACAAAAGGCATTTCAAATTAAACCTAAATGTAGTTTTTGTTATCAGGTAAGAAGACATTTAATCTGATTTGTCTCACCAGTAACCATCATGTGTCAGCAACAAAGAATATCAACTATTCAGAGTGAATTAAACCTTCTCTGGCTCTTCCTAAACTAGTGAATTAAACAGTGTCCAATTCCTGTCTATAAAAAAGACAATTGCTCAGAAATGGTTACAGCAATCTCTCTCTCTAGTTCGATGCATCTAAATGCTCTAAAAGAATTCCCAGCATATGACAAAGAATATTTCCATTAGCAGTTTAGCTAATGCTGTATATATTTGCATGTCTGTTCTGGCTCAGTTCCCCAACACTAACCTAGCAGTCTTATCCACATACTATCCCTTCGTTCCTCTTCAGCCTATGGCTTGTATCAACCAATTCCATAATAAGGAAAAGAACAGTATTGAGGGCTGCAGCGGCCTCTAGACTTGACAATAGGGTGAGTTATAATACACTCATAGCAAAAAACAACCAGGCACTCCTCATAACCCGCAAAAGATTTGGCTGAAACCTAGGGAGATTTGGGGGGATCATAAATTCAGCCTAAGTAAAAAGACAGCACATGTAGAGCTTATTAAATGGGAAGAAAAAAAAAATATAAAAAGCCAAAACCTTATAAAAATGCTTCTGCCCTGCTGCTGATTCTGTCTAAACATCTGTACAAGTCAGTTTTCACCATCTCCCAATCTTCAAGGTTATAACTGAGCTATTAACTTTGAGGGTTTTGGTCAGTGCTCTGTGAGCTTTTCATAGCCTCTGCATGATGGTCTGTTACTTGTGCCTTGAGGGCAGTGGCTTTTAGTCTTTTTGGAAGGCTTCTGTGCAGTGAATTGCTCTATCGTGTCTTTGCCTTATCCAGGATGCCTTTGATGGATGCAGCCTGAATCTGTCTGCTTGAATCAATATTTGTCCTAGCTCCGTCAAAATTTCATCACTGTATTCTTTTCAGTGGAGCTTCAGTGCTGTTGATTGGAAACTCTTGCTGTTGGTAATGATGCCATGTAGCTGCTGGAGCTAAAAATGTGATCTTTTTCTTTCTTACTGCTTAGAACATAATTGTTTGTAGATGTCTGTTCTGTTTCAAATATATGGTAAGGGATAGGCAAGAATATCACAAGAACAAACTGCATTATGGCTTCTGTTACACCATAAACATACAAACTACAGAATAATGCATTTAATATTGCTGGTTCTAATGTCAAATACTGACAGCAATTTTTAAGAATAATCTTAGGATTGTTTGAAGAGGGAATTATAAAGACAGGCTGGTTTTACACGGGATTCACAGGGGAGCTCCTTAATCAGCAGTGTCACACTGCAAAATGTAAAACAACCTAGGGGATAGAAAATGAATGAGTAGTGAGCACGGAATTAAGCTCAGTGAAACTGAAGATCTGTTAGAGGAAACTGAGATTCCCTGTGAAACAGGAGTCATTGGGCAAACTTTTGAGGAGCTAATCCAAACACAGGACTGGTTTTGTAAGTGTTTGGGGTATCACTACAAACAGGGAAAGGTCTGTATCTCCATAAAGAGAAATAGATGAAAGATAAACTAGAGTGACCAGATGCCTCTGTTCAGGAATCCCAAAGTAACCAGAAAAGTACATCTAGATCGATTTTGGTGTCAGCAGATCTTACAATAATCCATGACTGCTTCACAGGTTGCTCTTATACTTTTCTGGGTACTCCAGTTAGTCTTTTGTCAGAAGAGTAAAGTCAAGGTTGCAGCCAAAATTCATCAGTCAAACATTTTTTTTATATTGTAATTCTGAAAACACCATCCAAATAAGTTATACATGATTAGCTGTGATCAGTGATTAATAATCCTAAAGTGATTGATAATCCTGTATGTGATTATTGCACCCAGTAAAACAAGATTGCAGAACAAGACACAGGCCAAATAACCTAAGATGAGAAACTATAATTCTGCACCTTTTCATGGGTAAAAACTCTGTACATTTTTTTTC
>NC_031769.1:83431434-83446344 GCF_001522545.3 Parus major
TTTGGTTGTTTTTTTTCTTTAATTGAAGGGGTTGTTCAAATTAGTATATAATTAGTAAATTAATATATAATATTTATTAGTATTTAATGCAATATATTGATTATCATATTAATATTAATATACAATGAGATATATTAATTATATATTATGTTAATATAATATATATTAGTATATAACAAGTATATAGTAGTTCAAATTAGAAAAAATAACAACTAGAAAAAAATACAGTGAAAACTACTGCAATTTGAAAATAAATATTTCAAGAGCTCCATATTTGCTTTAGCTGTATTCAGGAACATAATTTGTGTTTCTCTTATGCCATATGGAAGGTTTACTGTCAAAATCAGTTGTCAGAATTGTATATCTTCATCTGCAAGAAAGAAAAATGTGATATTTGGACTCTCACTTTATCTCACTGTAAGTGAAAAAAACTCAAAACCCCAAAACAAACCTGAAGATAAGCTCACAGCAGGGATTTTAAAAAATAAAAAAATATAAAAAAAAAAATAAAAATTCAATAATCTGCTCTACTTAAAAAGAGAAGCTGGACATTTTCATTACTCCTGCAATCCAGACTGGTACACTGCATTACTTTCTCTTCAAGGACAACCTTTCTTTTGCAGTTTCCTGTGCCATGTTCAGAAAAGTGCAATGAAAAATTTAGGAAAAAACTAATCTAAATAATAATATAAAACCATAGTGTGAATGTTGAAACTCGAATGCAAGAATGAAGTACCAAAGGTGCCAATCTGAAAGAAAAGAAAACGTAGAAAAAGTTCTCCTTATGCTCGCTAAATATTTTTGGTGTATGATTCCAGTGTTGTATTATGGAAATAAAAGGATGTTCAGATCTTCAAGCCTGCATATGAGGAAGGAAATGAATATTATTCAAGCCTGAATATTATTAGAAGGAAAACCCCCTGTTTTTCAAATGAGATAAACAAGCAGTATGCCTATTTCAGAAAAACCTCTGAGATCCATCCTAGATCTCAGTGGCAGAACAATCAGAAGAATTATGTGTATAATGCGTATAGAGAACCTCTTAGGGATCTTTTGTGTTCACCATGGATTGTAGGTTTTACCCTCCTCTTTAACAGAGGGAAAAATATAATTTTAAATTCTAGTATTAAACAGGAAACCTTGAAATAATGTGAAAGCTATTCAGCTGCAGGAGGGAGAATCCTAGAGGAATCCTGCTGTGCTGAGATAATTAGGACATTAATCAACTCCCTGGATAGAGCAAAGCTGACATTCATAAGCGCCTAGTGCTGGTTCTCAATTCTTTTTGCTTCCAATGCTAATAAAGCTGTATCATGGTCATGCTCACACCTCCTCCGCCCACTTGGCTGCCACCTACAGCACCAGCGTGCCCACAGTACAAAGACTGATGGGCACCAGAGGTTAAGCAATTGCGAGCCCTTGGAAAGACACGCTGAGGTTTGGAGCTTGAAGGATGGCCGAGAGCACAGCTCAGCTCAGGCAGACTCTGCCAGTGCTCGTGATTGATTGCTGTTTGCTGCTCTGCTAGCACTCCATGCCTAACCTTGCAGCTTCATCTGGAACTTGTTTGATTCAAATCCCTCTGCTGTCCCCAGATGCCCCATACTGTTTCAGGTCTTGGTCTTGGCAGAGGACAAACGATCTAGTTCCAGACAGCAGTGAAGCAGGTGTCCTGCTCCCACTGTGATTGCTTTCTAATGGGGACACGCTGTGCTCAACCAACAGGTGGCTCCTTTCAGGAAGAGTAATTAAGGACCATCTCTTTCCACCTTTTCGTATTAGTCACAAAAGATTATTTATCTTAGGAGCCGCACCCCCTCACAGACTTTTATTCTTTTTGCAGGCAGTGCTGGTTTCACCCTGTGCATTATCTTGTGAGTGTTAAAAGCTGCAGTCCTAAAATTCAAGAAGTTTTGTGTTATGAGCATATTCTCATTCACAGCATGATGGTTAAAGATATATCTGTTTTTAGTGTCTGCTTAAAGTTGCAGGCTAATGCGCCAGGCAATGGCAGTTAGAGGAAAGAAAGAGAAACCTGAACAGTGGGATTTATCACCGGAGAGAAGAAAGCACAGCTGGCCATCTCAGCCTGGAAATTTCTGGGAGAAGAGGTGCAATGTAGTGCTTTTCTCACCAAAAATGTCAATACACTTACTGACAGAATCACGGGTGACTAAAGAAAAAGACCATGTGTCACCGACCTCACTTCCAAGTGTGAAAAAACCAAAAAGATCCTGACCATGTTACAATCCTGTAGAACAGTGCCCTGTGAGGCAAGGAGGGTGGTCAATTTGCAGCATGCTGAAACAAAGACCCTTGTGTAGGGCAGGTGTGCTGTGAAAAATGGAAGGAAGAAAATAAAACAAAAGAGAAAAGCCAGTTTCTGAATACTCATATAGAAATGTGAAGACATCTGAATGTCTCTTGAGACATCCAAGTGGTGAAAGTAGTAGTGAGAAAGGTAGACAAGGGGGCAGTTGCACTCTCTCCAAGAAAAATCTAAAGGCCAGATTGTTTCCCAAACCCTTTGGCACTACAATCCACACTCAATACAGTATGTCAAGTATCTACAGCTTACTCTACTGTTTCAATAAAATCACCAGAGTTAGTAACAGATCAGTTCTTCTACAGCAAGAGATTGAAAACCCACTATTATGCACTGTCTACTCTGATGGAAATTAGGCACTCACAGCAGCCAAAGGTAGCTAGCAGTTTTCTGGGTAGAATAAAAGTGTGCAGCCAGTATGTAATGTTTTTCTCATTCTCCACTACTGGGAAAAAAGATCTACTGCAGACTTAGGGAACTGAACTGCTGCTGACTGTTGACGTCTAACAGTTGGAAATCCCCTTTGAGCTCTTTTATAGCCTACAGTTTGAGAAACATTGATCTATAGGACCTAACTAGAGGCTGCCATAGAGCAGCTAATGACAGGGGAAGAGGGAGCATTTAAGTGCACTTCATTAACTCAGCTGAAGGCTCAACTGCAATGAATAATCACATACACCTAAGCTGAATAGCAGCACCTATTGCAAACTCTAGTCAAAATAGGATTTTGAAAGACAGTGTTTCTAATGATGGATGAAAGTTCGGAATAATACAGAGAGACATAGTGACTATTAAACAGTCGTGGAGTTTTGCATTTTCCATGCATTAGACTTAGAAACTGTATCAGTACCCTCTCAGCTCTTATTTGACTAATGTTCCACTATTTTCCACCTGTCAGATCACATCAGAAGGAATGCAAACAATGAAATTAAACCAAAATTCTTCTACATATCTTTCCCTCCCCAGAATACTGGAAACCTCATCACATTATCATCAGAGTGATGCAGAAACTTCATTACTATCTACATAAGAAATTGTGATTCCTTCTGTATTGATTATTGAGATCTGCTTCCCCAAAACTGTTGGGAAATTTTGTCATTGCTAATAGGTCTTTCAATTTTAAAAACTCTGTCAACCTTAAAATATGTAGTTTAACTTATTTCCATAACTGTATCCCTTTTTTTGAGAAAATGGGCTTAGTGATATGAGCTCTATCAGTCACTAAAGTACAATATGCAGCAGAGCACATGATGAGAATGTGTGAAACTTATCTACAATCATTCTCTAAGGCATTAATGATCTTTTAAATAGGCTTGCCAAGGAGTTGTCTGATAATGTTCATTGGTTTCATATGTACTTTTACTTGCACCTTAGACTAGGGATTTTGAGTATGTCTTGTAACTCTCTGTTTAGATTCTAGCTAATTTTAGGATTAATTTACTTTAAATAGGTCATTGCTTCTTAAGTTTTAAGATACACACTATTTTAAGTTGTTAAATTCTAAGACCAAGCTCCAGTTAGATCAGTGTTTGCAGCAGGTGCATGTAAATTTCTTTTTTTGGAAACTCTGCATTTGCCTTTTCTCAAAAAAACCCTCATAAACATCTCTTAAACAGATAACACACATACTTTATTCTGAATTTTTCCAAAATGAAAAATGTTTAGTGTACAGCCCCTACCTGTGTTTTTTCATATTTCCTTAAAAAGAAGTGAAAAACTTGGAAGCGTGACTGAAGGACAGTTTCAACCATATGTGTCATTGCACATCCTGCAGATTCTCTTTTTATTTACTATACCTTAAAACTGTACTGCTATCTTTTAAGGTACTTACTGGCTTTCCAAAGCCTTTTAACAATGGCAGTTAGGGTGACAGACAAATAGAAACCAGTGACAGTTTTGTGGGGACAAGTTAATGGTGTGAGATTTTAATAAGAAGTATGAGTTTAACAGAAAAAGCATTTAATAGGTTGCCTTAAACATGACAGAGACTGTTTATGTTAATCAAGTAACAATGGCCATTAATTTTTTGAGGTATGAATTTGTCAGTATTTTCAGTGCAATGACAACAATGATATCACACCATGCCAGTGTGGAACATTTAAACAGACATGCATGTATAAGCTCTCCAATGATAATTTCTTTTGATACCCTGATGCTCCACTAATCCCTGAAGTGTTATGTGTGATGTGTGATGTTAGACAACACATTAAAGTTTCCCCATTGCAGTTATGGGGAAAGTGATTATCACATATTTCAGATTACTTTGGAAGTCAAGTTACTATTTTTATGGTCTGCTCTCTTTCAGAATTTTTATGCCTCTGCTAAAGCTAGTGGTTTGTGGCATCTAGCAATACATACTGGATATTTAACTGTCTGCTCCATAGGTATTGAAAAGTTGCATTTTCCTCCATCATAGTGGTTGTCTCAGTGGCACTCTTAGTTTTGGTGGTTATTCTGGGTGTGCCTCCATCAATATATAAATCCAACCACACCTTACATGCAATGTAAGAAGTCAGAATTTTTACTTTTGGAACTTTCTCTGAGTGGTTATTTGTAGACTTATTTTTTGGTTACCTGGAAGTTTTTCTATCACTTGAGTAAACACACAAAATTAGTAACACATTTACCAATGGTCTTTGCTGAATTTATTAACAAAAGTTGAACTCTCCCTGGTTTGATACACATTCAGTGGATGGCTGAGCAGGCACCTCTGCAGAAAATAACATAATACCACCCGCACAACAATCTGAGATAGCTGCATGCTACTCAGTAACTTCCAGCCTAGAAAGACTAACTAGCAGTATCCTTCTCTGCTGCCAGATGAGGAGCACAGCAGGATGGTTGGAACTTGCATGTGTGAAGAGTGGATAATGTGAGGCACTCTTGCTGTGAGCCTCAGCACAATGCAGCCCATCCCACAGCTCTGCAAGAATGATGAGAGCCTTAGCACCCCAGTTTGAAGGGTTTAGTTGTTACTGTTTTACAGCACTATTACAATAGAAGGTGCTCTTTTAGGTGATCAAGATGACAGCAAAAGAAAGATAAAGGCAGCAGAAACTGTTGCTAATAATCACATATTATACATGTGTATAGCAAAATATAATCTGTGTTTTAGTAATTTACTCTGGTGATAAATATGCCTGTTTACTGATTTGCACAGAAAAAAAAAATCCATTGAACAATCTGTTGGGTATGTGCTCTTCTTTTTCGTTGGGTGGTATGAAGCTTGTCAGAAATTTCTTCTTCTTCTCTGGAGGAGCCTATTGTCTTTTTGATGCTATGCTACTGACCTGGTTATTCACTTTAGGTCCTATATACCAATGTCTAATGTATGACAAACATTATCAGGATAAGTGCATTTGGCAAGGTAATAAAACCATCTCAGTTTCAGAAAGTTTCAGAACTTTCCTAATTTCATAGCAAAAAAATGTTTCATTTCAACAAGATCATGAGATACATAGAAATTTTATAAATCAGCAAAAGATGCTTTATGCCCATGAAAAAGAAAGTTTAAAAGTATAACAGCTTGTGTCACAAAAATGCATGCATTAGCCTGTGTGGAGGTGTGCACTTATGTGAGGTTTATATAGGGACATATAATTTTTATTAGGTGTATATCATTCTGGCAATTTTACATCTATTTAGTGAGTTTGCTGAGGATGTCATCGTAAAAATATCACACAGATTCTGTGCAGAAGAAGTAAGACTTCTTTTCTGCATTTCTTTTTATGCAGAATGCAAGGACATTCTGGTATTTGTGGCACTAGCCTAAACAGGTAACACTGATTCCTGGATCATATACATTTTATGGAGCCTCTGTACTCCTTAAGACAGCAGAAATCATTGATTACAGATTAATTGGTATTGTAGTGTAATATTTGTCTGTAGAACAGCAGTCAGGACCCTTAGAAGGATCTACAGTAAACCAAAACAGTATAACCCTTTTACAGATTTAAGGGGTGAAGGGAACCAGCATGACATAGCACAAATACTACCAATTACAGGTGTCCCAGATGCTAAACAATTTTAGTTTGCAGATAGTCTCCTTGTATCATTTTAAAAGGCAGCTATCCACTTAGGTTGCCGTTGCAGCTGACATGTGTCCTTCTTCTTCATTTGGGAAGCTAGCAAACCATTACAGAGTGTTAAGCCGGGCAACAAGTAGTGAAAAAATGCATGGAAGGATGCAATCTCTCCTTGTCAGCCTGCAGTATCATTGTTATCTTGTGTCTCTGTACCTCTGCTGGAAGAGTGTCTACAAGACAGCAGATTACAACCCAAGTTTGGCTGGAGATGTAGGCATAATCCCATCTCAACAAGTTGTCTTTGGTTTCTGGTTGCCACAGGGAAGAGCTCAAAGCATCCTAAAAATGGTAAAGTGATCCTAAACCCGTGCAAGTTGTCAGTTGTGAATGATGAGCTCAACACCATATAGCAGATTCATACCAAAGGACAGAATTTGCTTGAGGTTTCTGTCTCTACACATGGAGAGGTCAGAGGTTGCATTAGGTTGTCAGCTCAGGTTTAAATAGTGATGGGTAAAAATGTACAAAAAAAGTTAATCACAATGCTAGTGCTAAGACCTAGTGGTGAGTGTCTTATGGACACTGGAAATAGTGGTTATGAAATGAACTGTAAACTGTGAAGCAACAGGTCAGCAAACAAGGCTGAGTGCTCTCTCAGATGCATGGGGAAAAAAGTGCTTAGTGATAAAACATGTAGCTGCATCCCTAGCCATACTGAGAGAAAGGATCATAGCAGTATTGTTAAACCACTATAAGGGACATTTCATAAAAGGCTGAGTTTTCTAGTAGAACCTACATTTCTCTAAGAGGGAAATGCATCAAGAGCCTATGACATCCTGGGTGACTGCTAGCAAAAGATAATGGAGGGAGGAAAAATTGTAGCTTAAGTACTTGTTCTTAATGAGCATAGTCTGGGTAGAGAGTTCACTTCCTTGCAGAGTGAAAAGGCAGAATTAAATTGGCTTGATATCATTGGACTTGATAGCATAATGTTCTATCTGACCGTGCAGTGAGACGACCAAATGCACATTTCCCCTCCATTCATCCTTAAGAAGATAATTCTTGCTTGAACAACCCACGTGGCCTGAGCAGTTCAGGGCTTATCCCTCCAGCACAGGATAAACAGCATTTCTCAGGACTCATATGGGCATTCAAACCTGTTAAGAGATTTGATTCATTTAGAGGATGAGATTGCTAGCATCCTTCATATTTTCAGCTTTCTAGAAAACACAAGTGTCATGAGATCAGACAGTAAAGCTATCAATGAAATGATTAAATCTCCCTTGATGGTCCCCAAGCCTTGTGTGACAGAGTAAAGCAGGACTGCTTTTAGTATGTACAGTGAAAGCCCAGAGGGCAAGAATGCAAAACCTGCAAATGGCTACAGACAACTGGCCTAGGGATGGAGGTTTGTGTGACTTAGTGCTCCCCAGGGGTACCTTTTGTAAGAGGGAGAACAGACTGACAACCTCAGAGACTTTAACCGCCTCCTTTCCAGCAGTATGTTGCTTCAGCCTAATGACGGACAGAAGTCAGAAGAGGTGCACACAAAAAGGCTGCAGAATATTATTATCACAGTTCTCATGACAGACTCAGGTGTCTGGAACATGATGAGCTAATAACATTGGGAAAGCATTAGCTCTTGGCAGAGAGCTCTGGATGTCAGTGCTATGCTTCAGAAAAAATTATGCTCACACAAATTGTTTGTAACTGGCCTATAGGACAATCCATAGATCCTACAGGACTTTGCTGTCTCTGCAGTCTAGACAGTATTATTTGACTGCTGTTTTACACAACCTCAGCATAAATGGAGAAGGTGAGTCTCCCAGAGGTTGAAGTTCTGATGATCAGAAGTCTATATGAATGCTTTAGTATTGCTTTAATTTGCAAGCTGTGCATAGTGAATGCATGGTATCTCCTGGAAAACAGTCTTTAATACTGAATTATCAAGATGCATTCAGTAAAGCAATTCAGAGACAAGGAGCTTGGTTCAATTGGAATAAAATAAACATTCATAATGAAAGTCTTAATATCTCTTTTTAGACATCATTGTTTATGAATTACTCAGCAAAATTAAAAACAATTGGGTTGGGGAACAGAGTAGGTTTGCTTATTTATTCTGTTTATAGCTTTTTATTGAACTAGTATTTTATTAGTTTTACAATCTCATTTCTCCAAAGTGTAACCTATGTAATCTGAAAGCACATTCATCAATTCCCCACACCACCTAATGAATAACACATTTAAAGACGGCAGAAAACAAAACTCAAAGGCCATGACTACACCAGGTCTGAATGTAGGGTGAACACATGCGTGTTTTTGCAGGAAAGGAATTATTATATGCTCACCATGCCCATCCTGCCAAGCAGACAAAGTTTTGGATTTAGGTCAGTGACTGGCATGTTCTAGTGGCCACTCAACATCTTCATGTCAAGGCTGTCAATCTAATGTGCCTAATGTGACCTCACGCCAACCCGAAATGACCCTCCAGCGCGCGCCAGCCTCATAAAATTGAAGGTATTTAATTTCTCAGATTGAGGAAGCCCTTGAGCCTATTAGGGGAATTTCTGGGCATATGCCCTGGAAGAGCCTGTCACAGGCTTCAAGAAGGCCTGACTGCTTGTGACTAGACACAGTGCTTTCCCCGTGGTGCTCTGCAACACTGGGTAAATTTACCTTGTCCCCTATAGGCCAGTGACCTTTGCTTTGCCCCTGTGCCACCCCTGTGCCCCGAGACTATTGGCCCCTGACCCTATACTTAACCTGAGACACTGCAGGAAGTCTTGGTCTTTTGTCACTGGATCCCTTTGGTGGGGTTCTAATAAACCTCTCTGGAATACCATACAGGAGAGCCTTTCCGTCTTTCTTTGCTTATCTGTGGTGTGCCTGTGAGTTTTGGATACAGTGACTGTCTGTGCCAACCCAAAGGGCTTTCTCAAGATGTGTTTTGGACTGGTAGCAGTAACAATATCCATTTGCCACACTGCAACATCAGATAGCTATAAATCTTATTTGAATTTATTTTTTTTTTCACCCTAACACCAGTCCAATTCATGGAAGAAGCTCATTTGCTGAGGTAATCCCACACTGAATACACAGCCGGATGTACAGCTACTGAGTCTCTTTGCCCTCAGGAGTATAAATTTCTTCCTGATAGATTTACACAGAAAAAAAAAACAACAAACCAAAACTGATTGTTGAGAACTGTACAAAGATGTAAAAATAAGCAGTTTAATGAGTTTTACTATTTTCAAAAGATAATTTAATAGTGATATATGGTCTTTAAACAGGAGGAAAATATTGTGATTTTGTCAAGGCAACCACAATTTACTCTTCATATGGGACTTCCAGCACAAAGGATTTCAGAAGTAAATTGTTTAGTCCATAATGAGACAACAGTTTCAAAGTGTTTTCAAGTCCCATTGTTCCTTACAAGAAATAAAGCCTACAGAGGTAGCAAAAGGTATTTGCTAAGCAAGCAAGTACATAGATGGCCAGGTAGACACATATTGTTGCTGTCCTATGTCTGGCCAATCCTCAAACACAGATCTTTAAAGCTGTAACTAAAACACTTGTACTTTCAAGGGGTACTGTCTTCTTATTAAAGAGTAGAGCTAGCTAATTCTGAAGCTCAGAGACACCAAGAGAAGAATTAATTTTTGTGTTTATTATGCTTCTTTTTAGGTCTTGAATAAGACTGGTATTATGTAAAAGATGAGAGCAAAAATCTATCCATCCTTGGGAGGGTTTATTCAGAATCGTAACTGAGCCAATTCAGATGAGGACACTTTTCCAGCTGTTATTCTGTCCTCAATACTATATGGCTCATTCTCATATGAAGGTTTTGTAAAAGAAATCTAAAGATACCTCTAGAAGAGTGGTGTCTACCTGCTGTCCTTGAATATACCTGTAATCACCTATTTCCCAATAAGACAAATTGCACATAAAAACTGTATTTCCCTTATGCATCAATTTGCATTTCCTGTCTAATCTTAAAAAATCAAGGTTGAGCAGATTTTGCCATGAGAAAACCTGACATTTCTGTAAATGGGAATTGCTACCTGTCTGTCCTGAAACAATCATAGACATTACTTAGCTGAGGGTCCCAGTGGAATAAAATCTCTGGTTCACTAACCTTTAGCAAGGAATTCAGCTGGCTACAAGAGACACCATGGTTATGGCATGTCTTACGGTTTTCCCTCACATAAACTTTTCATACTTGAGACACAATATAGGCAGCAGACTAAGAGGAGGACTTGGAGGGAATTTGGGCAGGCAAAGATCAAAACTATTTTAAAGCAAGATAGAAAAACACATGGGGATGTAGACAGTACAGCTGCATTTTAAAAATGTTGGTCAGATATTCTGCCGTGGCAAGGAAGTGTTAATGTTAACAGTGAAACTGTATCTGCACTGAAAATGATTCTTCATTTACCTGAAGAAAGTATATATCACTTTTTTCACAGATAAAATGTATTTCTCTTATATCAATACAGCTGAAAATAATCCTACTTGCAGTTTTTCTTAGCAAGATAAAAACAAAAACATCAGTTAAAATGTGGGAAATAACTAGATTGTCTATGTCAACAAGTAAATCAAGAATCTTGCTTCTAAGATATTTCCATTTTATAATGGTTCTCAGCAACGACTTAGTGATTACTTTGCCTCATAAATTGACTTCCCCTGCTCTAGAAATGCCACAAGGAACCACCATGAAGTACTATAAAAAAGCTTAAGAGATAGATTTAAATATTATCATAATTTAACTTATTTTCAGACAACATTAGGATGTAATAATTTTGAGGTTAAGTCTGTCACATTAGTTTTCTGTCTTGAAAATGATTTTTATTCAAATTCATACTATCAGCTGCAACACAAAATATGGTGACACATGCAAACTTTCTTCAGTCAGAATAATGTAAGGAATGTCTTGAAAAATAAAATTTGTGACATTTTTTGCCTTTAATGCAGAGCAACTGAAACTTGTTTTGTTTAACAATCATTTTGCATAATCTGTTGATGAGTCTTTCCATAACTTTGAATAGCTCTTATTTGTGTGTATTTCATATACTTTAAATGTAATTTGTTGTAACCTGTGTGTTTTGAACACTTTGATGTGGAAATACTGGACTTCTAGGATTACAAAAAAACTTCTGGAATTGAGGTTTCTCATTCATTTTATAGCATCTCTCTTTTTGCCTGTGCTTTTGCTTAAGAGGTGGCCATGGAGTTCTTAAATAATATAATATAAAATAAGAAAAAATACAAACTTGATTATACATGTTTGGTAATAGAAAATATATTTGTTTCATTGTGGCACACACACTACAGGCAAAAACTGTGTATTTGATATTATTAATTCCAGTATATATTACAGATTACACTGACAACTTTGATCATGATGAAGCCTTGGTGTGAGGAAATCCCACTGAAATTAATAGGATTTCTAGATATTTATTAAGTAGGGCTCTAACAGAAGCATGTAAAAGGGCAGAGGTTAACAGGGGGAAAATTATACAAATTGAATGAAAAGTGAAGAAACAGAAGTTTAAAAATGATGCTCTGATAAACTGATACCTTCCAAAACAGGTTATCTAAACTTCTAAAGAAAAAAGGGCCTTTGTAGAATGCTACTGATGCTGGTTCTAAGTTTGAAGTAAACGTGTCCTCCACTTTAATGGGAAAAGAGCACATTTCCCATCCCCATAAGTACAAGGAAAGGAAAGAAGTCACTTTACTTGTTCATTATAAAGAAATACTGAGTAAAATGATGTGGCAATATTTATCACTCAAATTAACCAATAATCATCAGGATGACCCAACAACAGATAAGAACAGATCATAGCTTTAATTGCTTTTCCATGTATATATACCCTAAAGTGAGGCATTTACTTTTAACATGGCCTGTATATTCAGGCTAAATTTAGTCTGTGAGGAAGAGTAGCACCAAGAAAATTAATTTCTGTACAATGCTGGGAAGGGTTTCCATGAATCTCCAAACATCTCTCATTCAATGCTGTATTAGCAGATGCAGAGTATTCAAGGGAATTTTCCCAGCTTACCTAACAGCAGTTTTGGATTTTATTTTCAGCCTGAATAGAAGCAAGTGGTTCCTCTATGTTGCAGTGCATCTGTGTTCCTTGTGTTGTAAATATTATATTATGCTGGTATGCTCTGTCACCCCTCAATTCAGTTGGTTTGCCCCACATTGTACCGTCTCCGTGTTATAGCCCCACCTATTCACCTAGAAAGTTCCCTATCCCCTCTCCCATTCCCTGTCAATTCCTCCTTGTACCTGCCCCTTGTTCTAGAAAGTCACTTGTCAATCCATCTGTGTATATGCCCCTGCTCTGTAATTCCCTTAATCCTCAGAGCCCCATGGGTTTGTTTATTCTGTTCTCTTACCCTTGAGCTCCTCATTGGTTTGTGTATTGTAAACCCCGCCTTATGGACCACCCCCCCCAGTCTTTTCCTGATTGGTTAATATTTTGTACCCTCCCCCTGGACCTCCCCACTATAAAATCCTGTGCACAGGGGTGCTTGGAGCTCTTTGTCCCTGACTGCTTCGGACAATAAGCCTGTTCCTGGAACCTGTACAAAGAGCCTTCCCTTCTATCCGTGCCTCCACACTCAGTGCTGACAGCTGAAATGTGTCATAGAGCATTGGCTCTAATCCTCATCTCGGGTCAGCATACTCCATAGGTGTGTCCCACTCTTGGCGTGGTGCTGTGGTGGTGAGCTAGCCTGATTCCAGCACTGTGTCACCTCCAGAATAGTAAATCTTGACATACCAATTTTATCATGAAAAAAAAACATACTGTAAGACTACAAAGTCACAGTGCATGCTGAACACAGATTATTACCATCTATTACCATCTATTCTACTAAATCAAATGTGAAAATAACCTTGTAGCAACTTTGGAAGTTAATATAGCTAGCAGGCAAAGTCAGAATAAGAACATAGGTAATTTTTGTGAAAGAGAGTAGTAGCTGTAATTGGGATGGTATCCACTTTTTATGCTGCAAAGAAAACTTCCCACCTCTTAAAATTTTCACATTTATTGGTCTTTAATTTCTTTTCCTCTGGAAAATATTGGTATTCTCGGCTATCTCTAGGGTTCACATAAGGTAACATATAAGGTTACACTGTCACTTTATATGCCATGCATGTTTTAAGCAAAAAATATAACTTAGTAGAAGTGGTGGTGTGGTGTCTAATTTCAGCACAAGAAAGTAGTATGAAGCTTAAAATTTAAATAACATCTCCTACACCCTACCAATAGCATCCTTACTCAATGAAATTTCAGTCTTTTTTTTTAATCAGGACCATGACAGGAACCAGGAAACTCATGGTCCTGTTGTCTGACTCAGAAGTGCACAGATGTTTTCAGAGTGGGAAGCTAAAATTAGGACCATTTACTTCATTAGGCAGTGTCATCATATAATGAGTAGAGAATCTCTTTATTCTTGAAAAAATGAAGGGGTCCCACTGCCCAGATACCTTGCATTACCCTTCACCTCTTTAGGAGGCTTGGAACAGCCTGAAGTAAGTGTCCGAACATCTTACTTAAGAGAAAAGTCAATGGGTGCTTTTGACCACAAAAGAAGTTGAGATCTATATACATCATAAAAAATTGTTGATGTTGGTCTCTATTCCTAATTCCTCCATCTGAGAAAGGCAACTGATGCTCACATTATTTTGATATGAAGGGTACTGTTAAGAAGTTTAGTCTTTTTTATCTGGGCATTCTTTAATCAGCATTAGCAGAAACAAGTTGTTCTCCTTAAAGAGCAAAAGGCTTATTTAGGTAGCATGAGAAACAATTTTTTTTTTTTGCTTGTCTTCTTTAGGTGCAAGGTTCCTTAAAAGATATTGCCAAACAACCACACCCAACTTTATATTCTTTCAAATTAGCATCCCACAGTGGTCTAATCTTTCTCCATTGTCCCCAGTTTTGTTATTTATTTGATATTTATGCTTGTGCCACTAGCTTCTGCATTGGTCAGCAATATTATTGAGTTGTTATCTTAAATCTTTTAGTATTTACAATGCTTATTTATTTTCTCATAATATTGTTATTTATTTTTTCATAGGTTAGGATATCAGATATTAGGGCAACAAGTGTAAAGGCAGCTTTGCCATTTCTCCTTCTATTTCACATCACTCTGAGGTGTGTTATGGGTCAAATGAGTCCAAGGATGTCATTTTTAAGGATGAGTTATTCAAAGGCAAAAGTTCTCTTCATCTGTCTCTGTGAGCCTCTCTGGAAACAGAAGTTTTCTCTTTGCCTCGACAATGGCCCCAAATCTTCAACTATTACTTTTCCCCCTCTATTCCAGCACCTCACAGTATCACAATTACTCCACCTGTTGCTCAAAATCCACACTTTGAACACTGCATTCCTCCCAATAAACTCTATCATGAATTAAAGGAGTTTTTTCATAACACTATTGTCCATCTCCATAGCTTTAACAGAAAAATATTTCAGCTTATAAAACATCTCCTTATTCTCTTTCCCCCATCTAAAACTTAATTCTTTTCTTCACTCTCTTTGATGG
>NC_031769.1:83446470-83549195 GCF_001522545.3 Parus major
CCAGGTAGTAAAACAGTTAAAGTCTTGGAAAGCTGCAGATGTTCATGGTGTCAGGTTTCAGTTCAGCAGCAGAAGCTGCAAACCAAGCCAGGCCGGCCGGCTCCATTTCTCTCCCCCCTGCCCTCTGTGGCCTTGTCTGGCCTGGAGTGGGGGAGGAGGCCGAGACAGAGCCTGTTACCCCTTCAGAAGCCGCAAACCAAAGAGAACAAGAGAGTCCTGGCTTTACATCTTAAGGTGGTGTTCACAAGTTGATCTCACTTCTCAATGGTTAAATACGCTGCCAATTCTCAGAAATGACCGATAATTGCTCAAGAGAAAAAACTCCCATCAGCCTCCAGCAGCTTCAGCTTCTCCCCAGCTCCCAAAGCGATCTTAAAGGTAAAGTCACCCTAGGACACTGGAACAGGCTCCTTAGGGAAGTGGTAGCAGCACTAGCCTGGCAGTGTTCAAGAAGCATTTGGACAATGTTCACAGGCACATTTTTGGGATGGTCCAGTGCAGGGCCAGTAGTTAGACTTAATGATCCTTGTGGGTCCCTTCCAACTCAGGATATTCTATGATTCTATGACCAAGATAATAACAGTGTGCTACGTAAAAAAGATGTAGTCAATCAATTTTCAAACCCCTCAAAAAATAGAATGCTGTCTCAACCCTAGCAGAGGCACAAAAACCTCACCAGAATCTGCTTCCAAACCTTGATTTTCTTCAATTGCTGTTGGGCCGAATAATAAGGGATGGGACTACCTGGGCTATTAAGACGATTTGTTGCTCAAATATAACAGATAAGGCCTCAGTCTGAAGGTGTGAGATTTTAGAGGAGAAACAATCGGCCATAGCTCAAAGGTAGTCATGAGTTTCTTTGTTACACAGTGATGTATAACATTTTGGTCCAATGGACAGTTGACACAGAGTTTGTTTTAACTCTCTCACGCATCACCTTTGCTGAGTTCTGCCACTTTGCATCTGCTTTTCACCCAATAGACTGCTAGCTCACCTACACACATGTGCTTCTTATGATAATATTTAGATTCATAGCTTTCTCTATAAAATCACACTATTACAGTTTTAAACCCTTCACCATCTTGCCTAATGCAGTTTCTTATTTGCTTAAGGCATATTCTTACTTGCAATTATAATAACATAAGTTTATCATTACATTAACCCAAGCTCTTTCTAAGGCTGTAAATCAAACCCTTCAGTGTCTGTGGAAGTTTCTGTCGTTCCATTTCCCACAAATTGCTGCTGTCATCTACAAGTCATCTTTTGTCATTGTGTTTTATCTCTTGAGTTTTCAAATAATAGAGTGTGGGTTGACCACATGTAGAAAATGAATCTTGAGAAATCAGTAACTTGCATTATGCAGCACAAATAGCAAAAGCAATATTAACTAAACATTCATGGATGTGAACAGAGGAAGCCATTCCCTTTCCGCTACTGACAGCTGTGAAACAAAAAAGGATTCAGAGTTCTGTTGCAGTTGCCACCATTTTTAGGAGTGCTATTTTACTTCCAATTTAAAGACAACACTCTCCTTTTGTATGCTCTTTTATTTCTAGAATGATAAAACCACTTTTCACTTAGGACAGTTATTGAGACTGAGATAATGCTTTCTATTTTCCTTGTAGAACACAATTTTCCTTTTGCAGGTACTTGATCACTTTACAAAACCATGATCTTGGACAGTAACGTCGCCAATAATTCTGCATCTGGACAAAATGGTTTGTCGATTGCACTAATAAAGCTACTGCCCATTTTATGAGGCCCCCATTTGTTCTTATCAGTGATGGAAGCAATTATCCAGGCGGTGAGAAGGAAGTTATTGTAACAGCTAGAAACTGACAGAAATATTGTAATTCTAGTAACTATACTTTCACATTTCTGGACAGGTCAAAACTAGCAAAGGTGGAGTAGCTATAGTCTATTCTATTCAGTGGTAGTTTGTAAAGAAAAAAAAGTCTGTACTCTCTAGTATAAATCAAATAAAATCATGCAGCTAGCTTTGGCTGTGGTTGTCACTTAGAAGATCAAAGTTTCTAGCAAACAGTCAGTTGCACTGATTAAAGTATTTGAAAGTGGTGACTATGGCCTTATTCAAAAAGAAATAAAAATTCAAGAAGAATGACTCTAAGGTGATGATATTTTTATTTTTTACCATCTCTGTCTCTCAAGCAAGCTTCAACAAGCATATTATGAAAATGTTGTGCAAACAAAGTGTGAAATCTTCCCACAAGATGCCAAGTATTTTCTTGAGTCAATTTGCAAATTCCATTATGTATAACATTTATAAAAAGTTTCTGCTTCATAGGCATAAATTTTATACTAAAAATGTTGCCTGGGAAATGGAAATTAGAAGTTTCAATCAAGTTTAGAACTAATTCAAATTTACCAGCATTTTTATGTGTGTATCATCAAATGAGAATACTGCAGACTCTTGTTTAGATCAAAGCACCCCTAAAGGCTTACCCAGCTGCAAAACCAGTCTCAGCGCAAGTCATGCTCAGAATACTGCTAAAATATTTCACCTGGATTCTAATATATGCATGAATATTAGTTTGATCCTGACTGATGCAGGGAAATGACTGATTTTTTTTCCAAGAGAACTAAAATGCCTACAATTTTTTATCATATTTCAGTTCAAACTTTAAGGCGAATATGGCACTTTTTTTTTTTAGCCAAAATATGATTCTTATTTTCTCTTCACCTTTACAAGTTACTTAACTGAAAAGATGCTTCAGGTGGCAACAGTTCCACATACTGTACACTAAGATCTGCAAAACCATATTTTAGCCATGCTAGATGTCTTACACAATAGAGATTTTCTCTTTATCTCACCATCAGATCTTCAAACTGAAGAGTCTCCTAAATCTTATGATCAGCAGTATATAATCAGAATGGAAAAGTAGCTTTCAGAATTTTCCCCACACTGTTAAATGTTGTGCTCAGAGTTCACTTAACGTAATTTCAAACATTGTTGATATTTTCTTCTTAAGCCTGCAAGTAAAATTCTTAATGCAAGCAATTTCTGATAGTCAAAACATTAATCTTGATATGTGCTCCAATTCCTCTATTGCCAGGTTTCCCAATTTATTCTTAATTAACAAAAGACATAACATTTTTTGGAAAGGATGCTAAATGAGGCAGTACGTAACATTTCCAGAATTTGTTCTTTAATCAGTATCTCTTCAGCATCTAGAAGAATTTGAACATTGTCTTTTGCAATTAATATAATCTTTGCTTCTTTCACAGGAAAATCAGTTTCCTCATTTATATCAGTGGTCTGAGTCTTTTGATATGAATTCAGATCACCTCCAGTTGTCTCATCCTGCTTCAGGTCTCAGCAATTTACTTTAAACAGCTGAGTTTCTCCACAGAAAATAAAATCTGAAAATAACAATGTGAACACATTTCCACTGAGTCAAAACTTTATGTGGGTCTGAAGTACCAAGAAACCTTTGTTAGTCACAGAGCATGCATGAGCTACTTGAGTCATGGCACCCAGAAGAGCTACTAATGCAAACCTCTCAGGTGATAACTGTACAGAGAAAGAGGCGCTGTGAGTAGCTTTCCATTTACCCTTTAGTGCCAAACATCTACAAATTAATTTCTTGGACAATCCTGATCTTACAGCTGCTTGTATCTGTTCAGATATTTTGCATCATTAAATCATATTCCTGTTTTACTTTGCCTTCTCTGCATTGTATTTCCATGTATTCTTTTTACTTTTCTATATATTATCATTGTATTTTACTTTTCCTTTTTTTTCCTACTAACCCAAGAAGCAAGTCCCAGCCACTGGACTAATACTTACTAGCTACTAGCAGGACCCTCGGCAGGTGCAGCTTTGTTGTTCATAGAAATGTGCAAAGTGCAATTTTTTTTATTTCAGAAAGCAGTCTTTGGGAAATAGGCCATTTCCACTTTGCTGTTGGACCTTTCAGAATCAGCTAAAACTTTTGAATTCAAGTAAATTATAAGCTTGGTTTGAAAAAAAAGAAAGCCCTATACAAATGTAATGTGATTGTTGTCTGATTTGATGGCCCAGGAGCTAACACAATACAAACACATGTGACACAATAGAGATACATTAATCCCCTCCTGCATGGAGAGTATCTGTATTCATCTTACTACAAAACAACAGAAAACAGTTATTTTTATTTCTTGGGTTGGCTGTCCAGAAACATTAATTAAGTTTTGTTACTAGTTTGGGTAGTGTGATAATCACTTCACCAATACTTAAACTTAACATTTTAAAATTATTCATGAGCAGTCTAAGTTTAATTTTTCTTGCATTTCACTTCAAAAAAATATTCCATTCACATGCATTTGTCTAAAGTTCACTTTTCTGTTATCTAAACACAATTAATTTACCTCTTTTTATTCATTTTATCTGTAAACATTGCCTTGTACGTTTTCCAGCTCTCTCATTTCAGAAATTTCTTTTCTTATAACTAGACAGAGATTACAAAAATAATTTCCATTCCAAGTGAATTGTTTCCTTTAAACTAGGTTTTTCAATATATTTTCAATGAGTTTCAACCATTTTGAGACCAGAGAAAAACCTCTCATATAAATGTAGAGGAATATTTTACTTTTAAAAAATATTTGAAAAAATTAAAAATGAAGGCATTTTTTGCCCATCTTACTCAAGTGAATTAAAAATAAAATTTAAACCTTTTAAAATTTATGTTTTCCATGTTTTCTTCTTGCATATTCCTAGGATTTTAATGACCAATACACACCAGTGACATCAGAAGAATATAAGCATTACCCAATGTGCATTTAGTGCTCTTCAAGCTTACATATATACTAAATATTTTAAAACCCAAAAAGTTGAAGTTTTAATGCAATATTTTTATAAAGAAGCAATAATAAATATTCAGCATATTTAGAAAGGGTATAGTTATTTCTGGTATACAGAAATACCAATGCTGATAAACACTGTTAAATGACTGTTAAACACTTATTCATCAGCTATGATATTTCCTGCAATTTTGTGTGTAAACAAAACCCTGATCCAGATACTAAATCCATTAAAGCAGCATTCTGAAGTCTTCTACCTACTCAGTGGTCACACTGTCTTGATGCAGCCTAGAATCTGATGTTAACTTCATTATATTCAGATGCTTTGAGTTTGTCTATGTTTGTCAAGACAAACCCAGCCTTCATTTCAGACCATATTCACCAGAGTAGCACAAAAGACTTAATCTGATTGTTGCTTCCCAAAACTTGTTCAAAGAAGTGCAACCTATCTGGCAGAAGAGTCTGTCTACATCCTCCTGCAGGAACTGATATGGACTGAATGGTGATTTATTCTAGTCAGTAATACAAGCTCTGTTCTTTCTCTCTTGAGAACATATTATTCATATTCTTACATTATTAAAACCAGAAAGAGAATGGTGTACATATTTTCTTTCTTTCAAGTTAGTTTTCTCAGTAGTGTTTTTTTTTCCATTTGTTGTTTTTAAGAAAACATGCTTTTAACCATCTCTTCACTTGTGCAAAACTTTTGGTTTTCCTGTTCATTTTTTTATTCCTAATTTGGTGATTTATTTTTTTTTTTAGAATAGCACTTTTTGAAATGAAAGAGGCTGAGAATTTTGCTTAAAGGTACTTATCAATCGTTGCATCAGTTCTTACAACTGTGCATGGTAGTTTACACGCTCTTGATAGCTTACAAATAGTTCCTTAAAAAGCCAGGAAGTAAAATAAACTCATATTGTTTTAAAATGTTGTTGCTTGCAATTGCCAAAAACTGCTGTTTTTTTTTACTTGTTGGTATTGCCAATTCACACATCTTGAAGAGATCAATTTGTAGTTTCTTATAAATTTTGTTTCTCTTTTTGTGAAAAATACTTATAGCTCCCAAGAAGAAAAAAAATCTCTTAGTTTGACAATCTTTATTCCAAGTTAATAAAAATCATAGCATTTTAAAACAAAATTGTAATCTTACTCAATATTATATGCACTGGGAACATTGAGAGGGCAGGTATATGCATTTGAAGCATCAGGGACTGATCAGCTGACCAAATTGTTTATCAAAGACAAAAGTTAATGCAAAAAAAAACAACATGTTAGGGAATAAAAATGTACAAAAGAAAGAAAATATATCTCTAACTAAACAAATTGGTAGGTGTTGCACAAATAAGTGTGCAAATATGGATACAATTACTAAGAATCCTTATAATTATAAGGATTATAGATGTCTGTCAAAAAACTCAATACGGCATCCAAAAAAACCCCAAAACACTAAAAACAAATAAATATATGACATAACAGAGAAAATAAAGACATCTTAAAATCAAGAAGAGTTAAACCACTATATCTTTTGTTTTGCCTTAAGCATTCATAGATAAGAAAGTATGTTTATTTGTGTAAAGGTAAAATATATTTTGTTTTGTGCTTCATAATTAGTTTTCTGTTGTATTTATCAATCTAGAAAGCAAAAGATAAAACTGAGTTAAAAAAAGATGACCAAAACTAAGACTTTGAGTTGTCCAGCTGTGCAGTTCTAAATTGTCATCGCTGTTAAAGGAAGTTACCTGATTCTCCAGCAATATGGTCTAATCAGCAAAAAGAGCAGAAAAAGAGCACTTCGTGAGAAGGAATACTGATATTTATATGTTCAGCAGAAAATAAACCTGGGGCAAGTCAGTCCTTCAGACTCTAAATAATGCTAGGAGAAAAAATATTTTTTAAATGCACAACTTTGTTTTATTTAAAAAGGAGAGCCTTAAAGTAAACTTGACAGGTTGAAAGTCAGCAGTTTTGCAAAATTATCTCAAATTCTACACACAGACTAAAGTAAGTATTTTTCCTGGTAGTCCTCTCTTCTTTTCTTAGATTCAAAGTATTGTTTAGACTACAAAGTATGTCCTTATGCAGGTGTGACCTATCACCATAAATTCAGGACTTTAGCTATATTCTAATGAGATAGTGTTTCCTGGTTTTATTTTACTTTTTCCTGGTATCATGAAGGGGAAGAGGAGACTTCCACAAGCCATGTCTGGTAAAGAAAGAGTAACTTCTGCCCATGACTTCACATCTAGGCATGAGAGGCAGCCCTTAGTAAGTGCAGCAGATGCCATGGGATCTTTGTCCTCTCAAAGAAGTTCCATTAATGAACCTTTTTTCTTGTGAGCCACATCTGTTTTTCAAGATGATACTTGATGGTTATTGTTTAGTTCCACTTAATTGTGTAATTTTCAGTAAATTTTATGTAATTGAACTGAAAACAGCTGGAAATAAGTTAAATTTCACAGAATCACAGAATATTCTGAGTTGAAAGAGATGCACAAGGATCATTGAGTCCAACTCTGAAGGGAATGATCTGTATGTGGTTTAAACCTGCAACCTTGCCATTATTAGCACCATGCTCAACCAGTTGAGCTGATCTTATTGTCCAAAGAATGCATATTCAAAAAAAAAAAAAAAAAAAAATGGGGAGAAAAAGCATTTGGAAAAATGTATAGGTCTTTTTAGGCACAATCAGATGAAGACAGGGATGATAAGTTATTTTCATGAGGTATTTTTAACTACCAAATTTCTCAGTCTGCATTAATTTGTTGTGGTACAGGGCATTGGTTGCATATGCAGTTACTGAATGTTGGTTTTATAGCCTGATGTATGTCTCAAGATATTATAAAGTGGAAGTTTCTTTCTTAGAAGTATTTTGTACATATCTAAAAATTAATTTTTTAATTCTGGTTATTTATATAGGACATTAAAAAATTTCAGTGGAATGATGATAATACACAGGCTAAGGAAATCATGTCAATACTTCATCTTTATTGAAGGCAAAGAACACCTTTGGGATTTTGATGTCAGATGTAAAGAAGAAAGCTGGAATTGTCAACATGAATCTCTTATACCTGCTGTAAATTTGTATTTTGAAGCAGACTTACTGTAAACAGAAAAAGCTTCAAGCTAATGAAGGAAATTCAGGAAAAAAAAATATGCAGACAGGGATGTCAAAGCAGAGTGAGGGAGAGGAACACCAAATAATATGACTTGCCAAATTCAATTTATTGGGTGGACCACATGAGGGCTACTGGGGAAAGGTGATCATCTTCTCAGACTCATGCTCACACATGCATTGATATCATCTGAGCCATCAAATGAACCCTACCATGGCTTGTTCTCCTTTAAGAAGGGAGACAGAATGCTGCTCTGAACAGAGGGCAATGGTCCAGTCCAGCAGCAGGGACATGGTCCCACTTCAAACATTTTGTGTTTAGGCTGTGACAAACAGCCCTGTGGCAATGTTCTGATCTCTGCCAGGGGTGAGACACTGCAGCCAGACCTGTCAATCAGATCCATCCTTGATGAAATCACAACTTTCCTTTTCAAATATTGTTAATCTTCTTGCAGTTTTTGATTTCTAGCTCGTGTCAAGGCTCATTGCATTGGATTTGTGATTGCAAACTCAAAGCAAGCAAGTTATTTCCAAGGGCATATTTCTATAATCTCTATAAATGGCATTTGGAATTTAAGTCTTTTGGTGTGGGAGGTAAACAACAAAAAGCAGAACTGGTGAAAATTACCACAGAATAATAGAATGGGTAAGGCTGGAAGGGACTGCTGGAATTCACCTGGTCCAAGCTCACTGCTCAGGCAGGGTCCCATGTTACTTTGGATTCTGTTCAGGTGTCTTTTGAATATCTAGATGGAAGGAGACTCTAGAACCCCCCAGGGCAGCCAGTTCCAGTGCTCAGTCATCTCCACAGTAAAGAAATTCTTCGTCATATCCAGGTGGAGCTTCCTGTGAATGTTTCTGCCCATTGTCTCTTGTCCTATTGATCAGCACTACCTAGAAGAACCCATCCTCTTAACGCCTTCCCTTCAGATGCTTACTGACATTTTTGAGATGCCCTCTCAATAGTCTCTTTCCAAGACCAAACAGGTCCAGGTCCCTCAGCCTGAGGGGCTGAGATGTTCCAGTCTCTAAATCTGACTGTGACCCTTTGGGATCTGCCTTTCAGCCAGTTCTCAATCCACCTTACTGTTCACTCTTCCTGAGCACACTTCCTGAGCTTGTCTATGAGGGCATTGTGAGGACATTGTGTTGAAAGCATTGTTAAGATAGATTGTTGAGATGAAAAATGAGGGATGGGACCACTGTGCTATTTAACATGATTTATTGTTCAAGTAAGCCAGATAAGATATCAGTCTTGAAGGTGTGAGATTTAGAGAGGACCAACAAGTCAGCCATAGCTCAAGGTAGTCATGGGTTTCTTCTCCACACAGCAATATAGAACATTTTTGGTCCAATAGACAGTTAACACAAAATTTGTTTCCACCTAATAACCTATCACCTTTGCTTAATTTTGCTGCACCGTGTCTGTCTCTTAGCCAATAAACTGACAGGTCACATACTCATGCACACACTTCTATTATAGCTTCTAGATCCCTAGCCTACTCTATAAGTCACATTATTACAGCTCAAACCTCTCACTATATTACCTAATATAATTTCTTACTTACTCAAGACATATTCTTACTTACAATTAGAGAAAAATAAGTTTATAATTTTTCTACTTAATGTTTGTTTACCTTTACCTTTACATTGACCCAAGCTCTTTCTATGGCTGCAGATTGAACCCTTCAGCATCTGTGGAAGTTTCTATTTTTCCATTTTCCAAAATAGATGATATCCACTGCTCTCCTCTTATTCATCTAGGTAGTTTTTCTCATTTTAAAATGCAATCAGATTGATCAAGCATGATTTATTACCTTTATAGAATCCATGCTGACTACTGATTACCTTCTTGTCATCCATGTGCTTAGACATGGCCTCCAGAATGAGTTTCTCTGCCACATTTCCAAGGATTGAAGAGAGTCTGACTGGCTGGTACTGCCCGGGTACTGCGCTCCTTCTTGCCATTTTGAAGATTAGGGTGACCCTTCCTTCTAGTCCCAAGGCAAATTAGAAATCAATACTCAGGTCAGTGAATCCAGACATACAAGGAAAAATGGAAAAGCTTATGAGGCTGCAGGGCATTCTTTTAAGGAATAATTCTCATATTTGTTGTAAATTTTGTGTGTTATATATTCGGGGGGTTTTATGTCAGTTAATGCTGTCTCAAATCAAAGCACCAAGTAAAAAGTGTAAAAATTCATATTTAGTAATGGGTCTGCTGCTACCTCAAAGCAGGAAAAGCTTTTGAAAAGAATGCTGGATATATATCTCACTGAGGCTGGAAAGTAAATCTTGTAAAAACAACTTACTACCTACCACTGAAAAAGCACCCAGAAATCAACAACAATAACTAAAAGAAAAGTACTTGCTTTTGACTTACCCTAAATAATCTAAGGAGTTTGGAAATAAACTCATCTTTGAGTCTTTCAAAACTAAAATTTAGATTAATACAATATTTTTTATTATTATGCAGTGGTTTAGGTTTTCTGTTTGTAAATAGAACTAAGGGTAGAATTTAAGGTTGGGAGAAAATCATAGGTAACAGTCTTATTTTACACTACATCTATCTGCTCTCTAAATTTCTGCCAATATTTCTGAACTGAGAAGCTACTGGAATAATTTTAGGATAATAGCAATGTCAGCGATTGAAGAGACAGGACTCAGGTTGCAAGCAAGAAGTTGTTTATTGTGAAGGCGTGAAGTCAACTATCATTTCTAAAAGCTGGGTTTGTATGTCTTACAACCTTGGATAAAATTTTCCATTACCAAGCAACAGTCACATTATTAATGTTTTTCTCTACATTGCTTAACCACAATCTTCCTGCTGCAGTCATACATCATTTTGTTAAAACAAAGTACCACATTTCTTTTCATTTCCTCCCTTACATCTCTTTTTTGGGTTTGAACTTCCCATGGTTTTCACCCCACAAGAGCCAGAATGTCTGGACCATCCATCATCTCTACAGTACTTTCTGCTCCACTGCCCAGGTGCCACTCCATATAGCAATATGGAACTCTAATCTCTGACAACCAACAGTAAAAGGGAGTAACAACAGAAGAAACACAGAATAATTTTTTGTGTGTGTGTATGTGTTTTCCTGATCGAAGTATCTAAGGTATTTCTGATTAAAATTAGATGATAAAATAGATTGCTGACATGGGTCCTGAAATTATGGTGAGTTCACCATTTAAAAATCTCTTCTGGAAGCTTTCCATAGACTTTGATTCTAGCTCTGTTACTGGAAACTGTTCACACCATGTACAATTTCACAGTACATTTTAAGTGCTGATGTGAATAGGGCTTGACGTCTCATTGGTATTTTCCACATGGAGAACATTTGTAACAACACAACCATATAGAACCTTTTCTCTGACTGAATAGTATGCAGGATTTGAAGCAACATTATATTCCAAAAAGAGTGAAATTTCTGCATTTCTTCTAAAGAAAACTAATTATCACATAGGTTTCAAACTCTATAAAATACTTAATTCACAAGCTTCAAAGAGAATATTGAGTTTCTCCAGGTTAAGTATTATCATAAGTATCATTAGATACTAAAATTCAATGTAACCACTCAATTCTTGAGAAAGAAAAAGTGTAGTTTAAATGAACAATATAAAATAATTTAAACCTGATGAAGAATACCAAAGTTAAATAAACACCAAAGTCTGTGTATTTAGAGAAAGGATTTAGAATTTTATTCACTGTAGCCATTATAGCATATTTTTCATTCTTTCCCCACTTGCAAAAGCATATCAAGCTTCTGAATATCTTTCTGATAAATGAGGTTTGTATGAAAATTTTATATGTATCATTATAAATTAAAACTAAAATAATTTAACAGACTATTCAGGTGCATTGATTCTTGTATCATGGCTGAAATGAGATTACAATATATATGCTGTTTTCTTTCTTATTTATTTTTTTTTTTTAAATTGGTCTTCCAGTTACAGTTTGGACTTCCTTTTTTATATTATAAGCAATATTAAATATAATTTCAACAATATTTTTTAACACATTTGCTTGATACTCACCTGCAGATAGAGGTATGATTTTGTAAAACTGGCTTTTAAATCATCACAGAAGAAACTCTTCCATGTGAAGTGTGTTTAGGCTTGTCATAGCACGATTTCAACCACTAGTTCTTACATTTTTCAGTATGGTACCAGCTGACAGTTTTTCTTGCCTCTGTCTTTGCCTTTCAGCCTTGATAATGTTATGTTGTACCAGTGGATTTTTTTTTTCTTTTTTTTCTTTTCAAAGACAGAGTTTCTCTGAAATGCAAACTGTGCTTACTTCTATATCTTACTGTATCTCATTGTTACAGTTCTTAAAAAAAATTTTTTTGCTCTTTTTTTCACCGCATATTTTAACTTATACATTTTTCAGGATAAAAATTCAGGTGGTTTTAGGAAACTGCCAAGACAACAAACTGTTTCTGCTCCTGTTTTTATTCATATGTGGAAAATTACTTATAGAAATACAAGTGCAAATTTAACACTGTTCATGTCTATGTCCTTAAATGTAAACTTTTTTGAAGAATATGGTTTCTGGCATTAAAGTGTAACATTATAAGCTGCCATCACTTCCATCTGTGTGGCAAAGTTGGGGGTTTTTTTGCATGTTTCAATTCTAAATTCTCTTGCTGAAAATCCCCATTTCCTTCTACAGGCATGAAAGATACAAGGGATGTTAGCTTTTATTTTCAACCAGTATGCCCTTTTCCTCCTGCTGTCACTCCTAACATGATTTCCACCACTCATTATTATCACAATAATGCAATTTTATACAGATAGTCAAGCGTAAGATTGATATTATCTCATTTTGTGTACATTTCTGTCCATACATAAATTCAAATTCTTAATGAGATAGAAACTGTATTTGAAAATATTTGAAATTCCAAAGAATTTAATTACTAACTTTTATCAAATATTAAAAGGGTGTTTATTTGTTTGGTTTTCTTTTATTTTATGCCAACCAGTTGTCAATGTCTTGATGGTACTTAATTGCCCTGATCAGCTTCAGTTAGGATCCTCACCTTTGTCCATCATACTTGGGGCTCCATTTAAGTTCAGACCTGACCTTAGTTCCACCATACATTGAGGTAGATAGAGTTATTTTCTTCTGGCTTCATCCTTGGATGGATTTTAGTAAGTTATTTGCCTGATGAATACTTGAAAAAGCACTAAAAGTACTTGGGGGGTAGGGTGGGGGGGCTATTTTTGTAGGATGTGAAAGAGGGTAGTTTTTGTAGTAAAGAAAGAACTTTATTATTTAATTGATATTGTTTTATCTTTTAGATTGAGAGCTTGAAATTTATTTTATTTTGCTCTTATTCCATTGTCTTGTTCTAAAGACTTTGTTTGAAGTGGTTAAATGGAAGCACCTTTCTGTGGTGATTCTTTCTGAGAACCTTCCCAACTTAAACAAAACATCACAGCAATGTTATTTTTCCTATCTCCTCTAATGTTTCTAGACTCAGTTAATAGTATAATAACTACTAGCTAATTTGTCATTTGAAATTCAGTGTGAGTTTATAATTGGATTTGTTAGCTGTAGCCAAATGATGCAACTGGAAAAAAACCTTTTATGGCTCCATATTAAATTATATAGCTTTTGAAGACTGGGATTCCTTGAAGAATTAGGTAGTGGATGTTCTTGGTGAGTCCTGAATCTGAGTAAAATTGTCTTAATTGTAAAGGGTTCACTTTAAAAACATAAGTGAGTTGCAGCCCTGAGTGGGACATAAGGAGGTGTGTGGCAGCATGTGGGCAATGACAGAAATCAGGCTTTCTGTTGGAATACCACAGAGCTATTTTGAGTAGTGTAACCCATGGGGAAAGAAGCAACCATGCTCTTACTTGTGCTCTGACTTCCCCTGTTTTCAAAGACTCTTTCTAAGGAGCCACATGGCTCAGCAGGGAGTGAATTTTCCTGTCTAGTTACATAGCCTGGTATCATAATGTTGTGGCTTGCACGTGGCTTACTTGGGCCTACTTAGTCCTCTCACTATCTGTAAATTGTATTTAAAGCTAAATTGTGACACTGGTGATGTGTAGTATCTCACACACAGTACTCCAAGTAATAGATCATATTTTTACTTTCTTAAATGTCCATACATTACACCTATATTGTATGAGTTTGTATGCCATGTATTCAGTCAGCAGTTTTCACCCCCAGATAGCTATTGCTCCTAAGTTTGTCTAATTGCCAGTAATGAATGACACATTTACTCCAGTCAGATGTTTGTATCAGATGAGTATCACATAATATTTGTTTCCATTTTAAGGGTGTTTGATGCATGAGTACAGGTAAATGGAAAAGAGAATGGAAGAACTGAAGTAAGAAGGAATTTCACTGGCTGATTTAGTTGTCCAATGTACGCAGCCTGGTCTCTGTAGGCTCTGGTTCTTCATCAACAGGAAGGGCTTTTCCTGTTGTGTGCTCATGTCAATTGCAGATAATTGCAGCATCCTTACTGTCATTGATGACAAGTGCTCTGTGGCATTGTGAGGAGCCCATGTGTTTTGTAATTCCCAGTCTGGCTGGGACTAACATGAATACTCTTTGCATTTGGTGTAGAGCCTAATGAGAAAAGCCACCTTTTTCCCTTGATGATCCTGCTCACTTACTGCCAAGCTGCCTCATTAAGCTGTTCATTGGCAACTTCTCATTTGTCCCAGAAATCTCCCTCATCTCTCTAGCTATCTAGCTGGTGCTAGGTTTTGGATGCCCAGGGAAGACAGTTGAACCTTGGGAATGAATGGTGCTGGGGAAAAGAAATTATTCTAAATAAGGTGAAAGTCAGTCTGTGATGGCTGGAGTATGCCCATTATATTTCTGAGGAAAGATGAGGTACATGTCTGAAGGTCTACTTGGGCCAGACAGAGACCCTTAAAACAAGTAGAAATGGTCATTGCTCAGCTGTAAAGGTCATATATCTTAACCTAGCAGTATTTGACCCAGTTATTTTTTCAGTAGGCAATAGCTGTACCCAGTTTGACAGGTTGGGCAGTATTGTATTATTCAGGAAAAGAATGTTTCAGATGCAATCTGTTTTAAACTGATTCTGTTGGGTGGATGAAGAACTGTCTAGAAAGCCATTTTACTTGTGCTTGGTGGAGACACAAGTTTTTCCTTTGAATGCAAGCTTGAAGGCAGTGTGATGTGTATATGAGAGGAAATAATAATGTTCCATTCTTCTTACAAGGTCTCATTTACAATTTTAGTTACTACAAACATGAGGTAGGACCATGACCCTTTGCTTTGTTGGCATTGCAATCAAGCAACTGAATAACTTTTTATAAGCTTTAATTTAAGCAAATCAAAACCACCTAAACTCAGGTCAACAATTCAATATAAAGTAGTTCATATGCAGGTATTGAGCACACCCACTGTTTTCATTAACCAGAGGAGCAAAGGCTGTACTAAGGTATCAGGCTGTTGGCTGTTGCAGTTTCATAGCTTACTTCCATGGAATACTGCAGGAACTTTGGGGACACTAGTTATATTAAATGCCTATGTTAGCCATATTTATAGTGATTTTTCCCTTCACAGTCATCAACTATCATCATGGTTAATAACTCATCAACCATCTCACCAAATAGCACCGCAGAACCCAGAGTGCCAACTTCCATTTGCAGTAATTGTGCAGCACCACAGCTAACCTCCAGTACTGGGAGACCTGAAGAGGAGTTGTTAAATTCTGTAGATATATCAATTACACTGAATTTCATTCCATTTCAGAACTGTGGTATTGCTTTCGAAAAGGTTGAATGAATTGGTTCTATATATAAGTGTCTTGGTATGTTGTCAAAACCAAATTAAAATCTTGAAGCTGGGGGCCTGGATGACATGCTGACAGTCTAGATTAAACTAACCACTGATTTTCAGGCACTTAAAGAAAGCAACTGAAATTAGTTTGGACATGACACCTTGCCTTGTGCCTCAAGACAAATGCAGTGCTAAAAATGTAGACATCTTCATTTTTAGTTACTGCATGTGCCATGATCTCTTCTATATTGACCATAGTCACTCACTTGCATCAACAGCATTTCCAGTTTTAAGACATTTTAGAAGGGTTAGGGTTAGAATAGTTCTAGTCAGAACTATTCAAACTCTTCTGTTAAAAAGAATAAAACTGAGGTAGTTTTGTGGAAGTGCACCAGTGCTAGTTCTTTTTTTTAGTATTTTGATTTTTATATTGGTTTGGTTCAATAGAATGGGCTGAAAGAACCTCAATGACTGACTTTTGTTATACAGTAGAATGGCATGAATGTCTGTCTACAACTACAGTGCCTATCACCTGCCATGTTTGGATTGGGTTTCATGACCTGGCATGAAAATTACTGAGGACTGCAATGACATTGATACACCACTCTTGGCATGTGCTAGCATGAACCTGGACAGTAACACAGATTGCCTACCATGTGAAAGTAATTTCCATCTGGTTTATGATTCAAAATACTGTTTAAAGATACTGCAGCTTCCTGTTTTATACTATACATAACATTTCCTAATCTCTGCTTAGGGAAAAAATATGAGGGTTTATAATGATGAAGCCGTTCTTTGGGACAAGAGATTCTCACTAATGTCTGGAGGATTGGATTTAAATCCAGAAAAGAGCTTTACTTGACTATCATTCCCAAAATCACTAGAAGAAAGAAGGGAAAAGTACATTGTCTTTTTCATAGCAAAATTGTTTGGAATAAAACAGGTTTTTCTTGTTGAAGAACACCAATGAATTTGAGACTTGCACTAAATATGTTTCATCTGGAAATTTGCTGTCATGTGCTATAATCCTGTACAGCTGGGGAAAAAACCCTAATGTTTTTCCCTTATCAACAGTGTTGAAACACTTTCTATATAACATCACCAATAGTGAGTGCAGTCATAATTTTAATTAATTTAAAACTAGGTTACTTGATCTTTAAGATAAATTCTACTGATTCTCTAACACTTTGAAAATTCAGTCATTTATCAAGAATTGGGTGGAGTTGAAATTATATCAATCATCATTAATTGAATAACCTCCACCATTTTTTTATTTCAGGGTCCAAATTCTCTGATTTTTTTCTTTTTAAGAACTTTACGGCTATCTAACATAACATGCTTTTGATAATGAACAGTTTCTAATTGGGAGAATTATTCTCACAGTCCATGTTCAGAAGACTCAATGCTGTATGCTTTTGTTCCCTGCTGTTTTCAATTTTCTTTATATTCCCTTCTCAGCTGTCTAGTTCACTGCTTAATATTATTATTCCAGATATGTTCTCTGCCTCCTTGAAATTATTTGAGAACTTTAAAACTCATGTTTAAGTTCAGTTTAGCTTAATAAGTTAGCCTGATAACTGGCTGCTCATAAGCAGATCTGACCCTCTTGCTTCGGGGGTGGTGACAGCTGTCAGAGGCACAGATGAAAGCCAAGGGCTCATTCCCACTTCATCTATCTGTTTTTAATGTAACAGGAGTCTGCTAGAGAAGGAATTCAAATCACTGTTGCAACACAGTCACCTGCTCAAAACAGAAGTATTCTGTCGTTTGTGTAGCCCAGCAATCCCATGAGACTGTGAATTGTTAAGAGAGCACTCTGGGAGTAAAATTTTTTCTTTTATATTTGTCTGAAGCAGGTCAGGTGGATGGAAGGATCTGGTTATTCCAGATTACATTATGTTTAATCTAGAAAAGTATTTTAAAGCACTAGAGAACTTGAACTGGGGAAAACATTTAGGTTGCAACTGATACTTATAGTGTTCATTCTACTTTGGCTTAGTTAGGCTTCTTCATTAGACACTGCCTTTTGTCTGAGTGAAAAGCGTCCTTTTTAGACAAAAGAAATCAGTGTTCTTCCTATTCTGAAAATGCTTTCCACTTTCATTGCTGTCTTTTGCAGTAGGAACAGAAGGACTAAACAATCATACTGAATGTTGATCTTTCTCATTCTAAATAGGGAGGTACTTAGCTGAGAGATCTTTAGCAGCAGTGCTACCAAGGTATGAAACAGCAAAACTCTTCATCTGTCTGACTATGCCAACTGTTGTGCAATCATGTTTAGGAGCATTTTGGAAGACTTTTGCATGTTCTTGGCTTATCTGCTAAGAGAAGCTGTCTTTCTGTTTATATATTAAGATTAGCTGTGTTCATTCCCTAGTGCAATGTACCGTAAGGCGTGAGCTTTAAACAAGTACTACTTGGGTACAAAAAGATGTCTGATTGCAGCAGCATGGAAATTTGTGCACTGATTTACTCGTCCCTTTGGCCAGTGCTTCCTAATGAAAGTCTTATAAATAATGTCAAACAAGCATTTAATTTCTCTTAGGGAGAAATCACTCTGAGTAGAGCAGCATTTGCGTAATAGTGCACTGGAAAGCATTTGTCTTATAAATAAAATCCAAATGAACACATACACATTCATTAGCTTAGATATGTAAAACACAGTCTGGCAATGCATCAGAAAACAAGAAAGACTGGAAAATTATTAGCTCTTTCTTTTTTTTCAGTAGGATTAACTGTGCAAACAAAGGCTGTATTGTTTGGAGCTTCTGTTTTTTAACCAGGTTTATTGATGAAGAACTCTATAGCTGAAGGAACTTCAAAGAACAGAAATATCTATTAATCCTCTGAGATAATTTTTCACTTTCATTTAGGTCTTGTGGAATGGCTAAAAATGGCAAAGATGAAATAATTTTTTCTCCTGACACAAAACTCTAATTGTAAAATCAAAACAACATAATGACTACATATACACACCTATAAATGTGTAAAAATTCCAGGAATTATATGAGCTAAGAAAAATTTAGTTATTTTGAAACTAGCATGAAACAACAGAATGAATTGTTTAATGTTTAATCTGTTTAACAGAACTGTCAGAAAAATTAGAACTGTTGTTTTTATTTTTTTTAAATTCCTTAATCATTATTAGCTTTGGCCTATTTTCAAGCATTGAATCTGAATTTTCTGTCCACTTTTCTTTAGGTAAATTGCAGAAAAAAAATAAAAAGAAGTTTATGTAATTTTGCTTAAATAGTTTCCATAGCTGGTTACTCTTTGATGAGTTTTCTAGTGAAAGTCATTAATTTAAGTGTTTTTCTTCCAATGTGTTTTTTATATTCAGCAGTTCTTATCTTTTGTTTCATAAAAGTTGCCTTATTGGTGAAAATTTTCTCTTAAAAAGACTTCACAAACTTTTCTTAGAATCTACTGCCTTACAAACACTGCTTAAGGATATTCCATGAAGAAATTGAAGCAAAAGGAGCAATTGAAAATTTTCTGTTTTTTACTGATGGCTCTTCTGTATGTATTTTTTTGCAATGGGAATGTAAGTCTGTATAGCAAAAATGTGTGTCTGTTTAGTAAAAATTAGGGACAACATATGAGATATGTATTTCTTGACCTTGCTCAGTACAATTGTAAAGATGTTTTGCTTTAATATAAGAAACACTGAACTCATGGAGGGAAATGTTACCTGATTATAAATTTTCTTTAAATTGTTTCTCTTCATTTGCAAAAGAAAAAGCATTAAAATTTAAAGTTAAAATTAAAAAATAAAAAGTATTAAAATTAGAGAATCTTTCACAATAGGCTTTTTAAATGCTGTTTCTAAAAACCTGTAGGCTTATTTTCCATTTTTTTTATTTTTTATCTTTAGTTGCTACAGATTTCTCGTGTTAAAACCAGGGAAGAATGAAATTCTTAGAGATGATTTTGCAAGAAAAATTTTTTGTAAAATACTACGTTGGAAGGAGAAAAAATTTCTCTTGACCAGTCTTGGTGTCAGAGTCCTATTGTTATATTTGGCCATGCAAGAGAATGTCAGCACCTGTTCTGCCAAACACACTGAAGAAATAATATTTTTGAAAGAATGCACCAAATGGCTGTAAATTTTTGCATCTTAATTCACTTGGGTAAATGGGAAGATATGTATTATCTGTGAAACCATTTGGCAGCAGCTGATTCCAGCTAGTTGCAGGTGAATTTTTAAATTGTTATCTTTTCTTTTAATCCTTTCACACAGTTGTCCTGTGGCTCATCTCACAAATCTGGAAAGATACACAGGTTTCTTGATATCATATGTCCCAAATTTTTTCTATGCTTTTATTTTTTTCGTGAATACATTTTTATAAATAGCACTGAATGCCATTTTGACAGGTCACTACACTGCCAAATATGTATTTTTTTCAGTACTTCCATTTATTTTCTTGCATTTGAACAGTTACTCCTCTTGGGAAAAATGCAGCTTTGGAACAGTTTTAGACTGTGTTAGACAGTGTTAGATGATGTGCGAAGGCAGCTTATGGCCACCTGCTGTCAGGCAACATTACACTAACTACAGCTTCTCATTTCCTGTCATGATCACTTGCATCTGTTTTCTCCCCATTTTGGAAACTGAGATTGCTTTGTATGATGAAATACATAATAATCTGGTCAGCTCTGCCCCACATGGAACTGTTACAGCAATCTGACAACAAAATAAGGAATTCTAAAAGCTTATTTTTTAAATTTCTTACATATAAAAATTTTCCTTTCATGAATAAACCTTCTTGTCTCACCTTCAGTCTCGCTTGATAATACTGAGGAGCATTAAATTCATTTTCACAATATTCATAACATATTCCTCCTTGACTGAGAGGGCAGATGGGGAGTCTATGCTAATTTGAGAAACACTTGGTGCTGCTCTCAGGAGTAAACATGTTTGTCTATCCTATAAATATTCTTCCTCAGCGTAGAACACTGACTTAGAAGAGCTATTTCCAAACCTCCTCTTCCTATGACAAAGATGGGAGAGGTATCTTGCAAACAGTGTTGACTGACCTTGAGTAATACACTCTGAAGTGAACAATAAAATAAATGAAGTTGTTCAACAAAACTCGATTTCCAGAAGGTGCTGTCTCTGTAGAAGTCTCTTGATCTTGTTTTGTCTTCTAGAAGTGACACGACCGCATTGGTGCTTATGGGAAAACTTATGCTAAAAGAGCTTAAAATCTCTTCTTTTGTTAGCAGCAATGCTGAAAAATTTCACCTACAGTTCAGAACACAGCTTCCAATTTCCTCCAGGCTTGGATTATGTGTATGTGTGAGCATAACCCTTCCCAGAAGAATGTGCTCCTTTTTATGGGTCTAGTTTAGCAAATATCAGAAGAAAAGAAGAATTATGAAAGAAAAGACAAAGTCAACAAGAAGCAGTTCTACTAGTTGTCTAATAGAAGAAGAAAAAGGTACAATTGAATTAAAAATAATGGCTTTTAGACTGCTGTTGTCAACAGTATTTAAAATTCTCTGTGGGCTAGGAACTGCTAACTAGCTAAAACTTAGTAAAAATGAAGTGTGTCCTAGAGTCTGATGCAAAAAGCATCCACAAAACTTTGGTCTGTTGCATCATTGGCACAGACTGTCTGGAAACAAATTTACCCTGAAAATTAGATTTGATTCAATTTAATTTAAAAGTCAATGTCTTTACCATTTACTGTAATTTTTCTATGGTCTTTGTTTTATTGTAGTAGCATGTAAACTCTTCGTCTTCCTAAGGAAGTAAAAGACAATTCTACTGCATCCTCATGGAGCTGGACCAACTATTGTTAGACAAGGGCAATATGACTGGGAGTTGCTAGAGCATTAACTGTATTGCTAGACTACCTGTCAAACACACTGCTTGTCTTCCTTTAACTCTATTACTTGGATTCTTGAAGTATCTAGAAGTCCTAGTCATGGATCTAAATGGTATTATAACAGCATCATGTGTGCAAGTATCAGAATAAAAACATATTTCTTTCTTGTATAATTTCTTACTAAAAGTCATTAGTGTCTAAATGTGAAAACACATACATTATTCCCATACATGACACAATGAATGTACAATATATTAGTACAATAAGCTCTGATTTCCTCGTTGGATGAGATGAACTTGAATAGCTAACCTTAGACTAAATTATTCCATGATTTAGAAAAGACTGTGTTCCTTTGTGGCTTCAGTAAAAGCTTATTCTTAATAAAGATAGATTTTAATGGCTCCATTCTGTTGCCTAAACTTTGTTATAGCTTCATTGTAAAGAAGGCTCAAAGACAAAGTGTCAAATCAAATAGAAGCAATAAAAGCGTTTCCCTTTAACAATCAAAATCTTCTGTCCTTCGTAGCATTAGTGTTGTATGATGCCAGACTATACAGATCTATACTTGTACGTCTGAAGTAAGGTGACAGAGCAACTATATTGTTTTCTCAGTGTGTATGAACCTGCACAGATGGCTGGAAGACAGCATTGCCATTGCTGTCACTTATTTAATCGTCACATGTTTGGGTTTTGCAGTACTGTATATGTATACCATGTATATGGTATAATAAGGTAACCTCTGCAATATTCCCAGAAAATTCTAAACCAGAAGGTTTCCCTCTTCCCTTGTCTCTCAAGATTCCTTTCAACCTCGTTCCTTTCAACTAATTATTCCATTTTTTCTCAACACTCCTCAGAATATGCCTTTCTAGCTATAAATAATAGCATCACCCACACAGCTGTGCTGTAAATAAATCCTTTTTATGCTCTAAAACTTATTTTTTGTAAGTTGCACTCCAGACTGACAAAGTGGCCATGCATTTTAAATATTCATATATATGAAGGGCATAGACTATGCCAAAACAAAGCTTATTGTCTGGTCTTATGCACAGGGCTTCCAGCACTGTAGGCTGAATACTTTATGTCCAGCCTTCTGTATGGTTTTCACCTCCTTATGGAGACAGAATGTTTTTTGCAAGCTAGCTCCTTTTTTTCTGGGCTCAAGTATTTCCCTTCAAATATGGATAGAACTTCATGATGAAGTGCTGGGCTTCTGTTTCAATTATATAATTGGAGACAAAGAACCAAACTGGTATGGTTGAAATAGACTTCAACGTGATGGCCATGCAAGGCCCTGTTCTCTCCTTCTATAGTAGAAAATTGTTAGATGAGTGCTGATACCACAGTTCTGGTTATGGTTATACCTCTTTGCTATAGGAAACCACATTCATTTCACTTGTCACCATGGTGAAACATCCTTGTTTCTCTGACCAATGAGAGTGATACCTCCTCCTATGTTTTTACTTTCCCTCCAGTTACTAATATATGTCCATGAATACAATCTGTGTATACTCTTGTGACTCCAACCTTGACTGATACTGAAATGCTTAAAATTATTTCATGCTCTGACTCTGAATCCTCCTGATTTTTAGTAGAATTTGTCAGCTACTAGGTTTAATTAGATTTAATATTATAAAGGATTTAACCTACCAATATCTCTTTAAGATACTGAGATCCTAATTCCAGTTTTTAGTCTATTTCTAATATTAAGTCAATCATTCCATTACAAGTTTCTTCCTTAATTTATTTATTTTATTTAAATCTCATTGTCCAGGAGGGTTTACATACACTAGTCATCTGACTACTAGACAGAGTACCTTAAATAAGGTATCTATTTCCTTCATGTTCTTATTTACAGAGTTTACCTGGCACAGGAGGTTTATTTTTACGCCACTGAGATGAATCTTCTTACTTCTTACTTAGTCGAGTAAGATTAATGACAATAATTTACATTATTTTTATTTTTGCTTATAAAAGAACTACTTATCAGGCAAATACTCAAGGAATAGTGCCTGGTCTAGGACAGGCAATATAGATTATGCCAATGATTTTGAAGTGCCAATGGCTAGAGTGGTTATTTTAATCAGAGTTTTTAAACTCATTTTTAGTTAGAGTTGCTTTTTCTTCCTTATCTCTTTCTTCCCCTCTGACACTAACACCACCACCCCTCATTTGTCAGGAATCAGTCTTGGAGCAGTGCCTTCCTGTTGAAAGAGGTTTCTTAGTCTAATTTGCCAAAAGGTGTATTTGTTACAATGTCATGAAAGGAGAACAGTGTGAACTGAGTAGATGTGATAACAGCAGTGGAACTGTACTAGCAATTGTCTAAAACACTAGTTGTCAGTACCTATGGGGGCTATTTACAGTGTTAATAATTCTTCACCCTATTTCATGAGCTGTGACAACTTGAAAACTCTGTTACAGAAGAAAATAATTTAACTCCAGTTATTCTGACCATTTCAACAAAATTTTGTTTTTTTCAAGTCAAAGTACTTGGCCTTCAAAGGGAGGGGAAGTTCACCCATGATATAGCACTAAGACACTCTTTCACCTAGCTGCTTTTAAAATGGATCCCTAATTTCTGCTAGGCAGATTTGCTATCTTCTCTGTGAAACTCTCCTATGAATTTGCCAATTTTAAAAAAGATCCATGAGAACAGCTGATCTTGTCTTCATCCGCAAAAATTTGACAGGTTCAAATTTAAAATTTTCTCCTGCCAACCTGGTATCTGCACAGGACATCCTCCTCTACCTAGAAATACAAATATTTCCATAAAGAAAACCAACACAGAGCTTTCATTAAGCAATAAGTCATGAAAACAAGTGAGCTAACTAAGCATAGGGTACTGCACTTCAATGTGTGGAACTTCTTTATGAAACTGGATATAAATCCATGATTTATGAGTAATGGTAGTTTCAGGACAGAAAACCATATCTTTCCACTTGATCAAATTTCTGATTGTCAATTTTAATTTTAAACAATACAAATTTCATTGGGGAACTTTGTATTCTTTACAAAGCCATAACTGATTAGTTGAATTAATTGATTCTAAGTGATCAGGTAATGTACTTTAAAATAGCTTAATCTACTTCAAAATTGACAAATGACTGTTGTGTATGGCCATTTTAAAAGAATGAAAATGTCTTTATGGTTGAAAATAATTATAAAAGCTTATCAATTAAAAGGTCTTATTTCTTTTTTGTATGGTCTAAAATTCAACATTGTTATTCTTTTAACACTGTCAGGATAAAAATTATACAGAACTGCTTTCCATTGACTTCTGCTAGGGAAATTCCTTCAAGAAGTCATCTCTTTTTTCCTAAATAGAAGTGCATTAATATTGAGATATAAAATAAAACATTCAGTGAGTGCAGTTTTTCAGAGGTATTTTGCTATGGCAGGATACCATTGTGATGGAAAACACTGCTGACATGTTGTACATTGTTGATATTCCTCTTCTTTTTGCTGGAGAAGACCTGCTCGTACATCAGAGCACATGATTACTTTTTTCAGAATAAACTTCTTTGCTATTGCAGGCTTCATGCTGTTTTGTGTGACAGCATCTATTTATAGAACACGCTGGTTGATCTTCATTTTGAGTCATCAAGTAGTGTAGATGTACTCTATCTAGTTTGCTTGAAATTTCCTTCTGACCTAATGATGTACAACAACCTTAACGTTACTTCTTGTCTAACACTCTTATTTATTGGATATTACACTAATTCCTCTCTCACTTCTGTTGTTCTATTTTATTATAAAATACTTCTATAATAAAATATTTTATTATATTTTATTTTATTTGTATTATATTATATTTATATTTTATATTTTAATATAAAAGGCTTTTTTTAAGGAGAGTTTGCTCAAAATTGTGAATTATAGGTATGCAAGAATATGCATGCTACGTAGTAGCAGTAGCAGAGAGATGACAATTGGCCTTTACATAAGTAAGCATAAAATACAATCTGTCAAATCTCAGCATGATGGTAGGTATAGCCCAAATTTTGAAATCATAATCTGAGGTTAGCATCTCAGAATCTCCTTTCTGCCTTGCCACATCTCATTTTAAACAAGGAGCAACCAAGGATGCTATGACTTTTTCTCCTCTAAAGCCTGAGGAATCTGAAACTGTGAATGATCACATGAAATAATCTATTCACAAGATGAGAATACTGAAAAGAATTTTCATCTTCAAGTGATAAGCAATTGATTAATAAGCTAGTCTTGGTCAGTGGTCTTATATTAGCAAAGTTTAATTTCCTTATCTAGAAGATAATCCAAAGTTCATCTCAGAAAAATATCCTGAACATCTGAAAACACAATGTCTAGACTTCCTGTCATTTGCCTTTAAAAGACTAGAAGTGGTAATGGGACAATCTTGTAGTGATCCTGAATTGTTCTTTGTCAAAAAGCAAAAGGATAGCTGGAAAATTACAGCTTGCACTAACTTTGCAATAAGTGTTTTGAAATTTCACCTCCACATGTTGATACAAACCCCGGCAACATATCTACCAGTTCTAGCTGGAACAGTGAAACCTAAAATCTGCAGAAGCAATAACTGTTGTCTGTTCCAATGTTTTCCATTTCCAGTGTCCAGGCAAGATTAATACTGTTATTGGACCCATGAATAGATGTCTCTTTCTTTGTACGTTTTCTTTGCATAAAAAAACCAAAACTGTTTATGCCACTGCTCCATGAAGTAGGTAAGGAACTAATCTGCCCTGAAGTAGATTTTTTTTTTTTGGGTTACATCTTTTAGTCAGAAAGATTGCTTGGTCAAGTTCATAATGCAGCCTCACAGAGAGGCTGTAGTGGAAGGTACAATTGCACAGTAATTGCAAGCAGCATTGCTACTTGTATATACTTCAGTTGTGTCTTGCATGCCGCTCTAGTCTGTATGCACATACCTCTCAAAACACATCAGTTTCCTGTGTCCTTTGGGTAGCAGGCAATTTGGAACTACTTATTTTTGAAAGATGTTCATGAGCAGAAGGCAGTTGAGATTTGGTGTTATGTTCAGTCTCAGTTCTGTTACCACCACCCAAAAGACATTCTGACCAGAAACACTCTCTATTTTCTTTATTTTAATCTGTCCTATCTTTTTCTTAACTTTCTTGGAAAGATTGATTCATGCAAAGCCAGATGTACAGCTGCTTCACACAATCTGGAGAGCACAGAACCATTGACCACGCCACTGACACCACTACCTGACCCACTTTGGGATTCCTAGGAGGAATTATGGAGGTTATATGGAGTGTTTTCCCAGGTGTTATCTGAGTGTGCCATATGATGCATACAGCCCCATCTGTGCAAAATAGCACGACACTGCATCGATGTTTTCAAAGCAAATGTCTAGCTTTGAACTGTATCACTTGTAGATATGGTGACTTGAAGTGTCTTGTTGCTTTTACCCATCTCTTCCCCTGAACTGCTCTGACCCACTGCATCTAGCTGTTGCCTAACCACTTGTCCCTGAGACGAAATACTGTTTGTGTGTTTCAGGAAAAGTGTGATAAACAGAGTGTATTTATAACAAAAAGAATCTCATAAAATCTGTCAATAAGTAAATGGGTAAAGTTGCTCTGGATCTCAGTTACACAGAAACACAGAGTTTTCTTAAGAAGTGAATCTAGATACTTCTAGTATATATAGAATATAGATACTTGTACTTAGCCAACAAAATCAGTCATCAAATATCCTTAAAGTCTTGTCTTGCTATTGTGTAATCAGACAGAATTTTCACCTTTCCTGCTTTCTTTAGATGTTACTTGGAACAGATTTTGTGTGAAACAGCTTAGGAAAAAATCTTCAAGAATGTATTTGAAATTATTTTCTTTTCTTTATATTTTAAATGCATTAGATTTTTAACATAATTTTTACTAAATTAAATTGTTTGAATAATTTCTCATGGAAGAATGAGACATTTAGAATCATTTGAAATCAAATTCTTTTAGAAATTAAATTCAAGGAAAGTGTACACTTAAGCAAGCATTTATCATATTTAAAGGTAGTAAAATCTTGTGCAGTTCTTAGTAATGTGGCATTTGGTTCTTGTTGAAAAAATTTCCTAGTAGTTCTGTTAATATCACTCTACACTATAGCTTCCACAATTTATCTGATTATATTCAATTGATTAAAAATAAATATATTTAACACAGGGATAATAAAAAAGAAGATAGACTGAGTTATTTTCCCATTTTTTTTGATGGGTAAGACACATCAAGTTCATTACATAGAGGAGGATGGGGAAGGTTGAAGCATGCTTAAGATGTTAATTTGTTCAGATTTCATGAATGTCTAGTGTTTTAGAAAATACGCCCGGACTTTTTTAAAATCAAAGCAAATGCAGAAGAGTTTTTTGGTTTAAAAATGCACAATGTGGGTAAGTGCAGTACAGGGATAGTGAGAATATCTTTACCAAACACTATTTTCTGAATACTGTTTAAAAAGAGATATTTTCCAGTGAAAGTTGATAGATGTGTAAAATGCAACTTTGTAACAGCTGCATTCCATTTAAGTAAATGGAAGAAACCGAGGATGGATTTGAGGAAGTAGTGATGAGTTTTAGGAATTATGAGTGGGGCTGGAGTTTCACTGTCTTTCACTGCCTTTTGCATAACTACATTTCCTCTCTCTGCTAGAGAAAGTTCCAAAAACCTTTACTTCCAAGGACACAAAAGTATTGTGAGGCAGTATATTGCTTTTCAGGTAGTCCTTCATTGAATTACCTCATGAATGCAACAATACAGCTCAGGAAACATCTGAATATCTTGTTCATTTATCAAGTTAGAAATAGGTTTTGGAGGTAATTGAGGTTCAGATGCTGCTTATTGAACTCTCCACTGAGACTGAGCATTGCCATAGCCATGCTGTGGTGTCTTTTAGACCATGTATAGCTTTCAAAGTTCAGAGTAAAAGGTCTTTCTGGCCAGATACTCCAGTCTTTGTTACTTCTGCAGAGCAGGAAAGTAGATCCAGACCCCGGTGCTGAGCTCTGAAACATCTTTTTTTTTTTGTTGCACTCATTTTGAAGAGACTAGTTACTGATGTTCTCACTTTCTTCACTCTGCAGCAAAAGTTTGAGATCACTTTAAATTTAGAAGTGATTTTTTTTATCATATAGACTGGTCAAGAATTGCTCCATAGTTCCACTACTCAAACCATTTATTATTCATATTTTATAAGTCTTTGTATTTTTTTCACTGCACATTCTAAATTCTTTTTGAGCTTTGTTTTTCTGAAAGTGAATCAAAAGATAATGTGAAGATAATTGCCTTGAAATCTAGGTCTGTCTTCTATTGAATTACACTTGCAATATTCAGAACCAACAACAAGCTCTGTGCATTTTGTGGCACGTTTATTTTTCTTGTTTCTCTAATATAAAATCTTCCATTTTATTATTTGTCTTTTTACGATTAGTGTTCTAACAAAATGAATATTTCTACTTTCCAGTGTCAAATGTATGAGCCCTCTTTACCAATGTTATTCTACATTAAACATTTTCCAATCATAATTTTTCATTAATAGCTCAAACCTAATTAAAAAAAAAAAATTACTCTTACACTAAAATATTTAAGACTATTAACTGAAATGCAGGCAACAAATTAAACATAATAGCATTGGTTTGCACATTAGCACAATATTTTTATACACTATAATAAATATATGAATTTTATGTCTATATATCACCTCAATTAAATTAACTCTTGATTATGTATTTCTGAAGCTATGAAAATAACTCGAAAAGGCAAGACTGTGACTAAAGACATTAGTTACTAAAAATTTGTAACTCATAAGTCCATGCCCTGAAGCGTGGGTGATTTTATTCAAATGAAGTACACTGTGTTCCAGCACAGCCTCCCTCTCTAAGAGAATAATGCTGCCTCTCTTCACCCAGTGTGAATGTATAACCCCCACCCTATCCTGGGTGGCAGATAAATGCAGCACTGCAAACAGCATGTAGCTGGTGCCCTGTGGCTGCCCACTGCCCACTGACTTGAAGATAAGTGTCCTTTAGGGCTCCCTTCCCTCGCTGGCTTTTTCAGAGGTCTGTGCCTTTCTTCTGTTGTTTGATCCCTAATGAATATTCTCTAAAGATATTATATGGGATCATTTTAGATGCTTCTTCATTTATAACTTAAAATACAAATTTATGTCCTCAAATATATTGTATTCTGAAATATTTTATGAATAATCAGGAAAATTCTTCCTTAATTTCATCTAATTTTTCCCACACTTCTTTTTGGTATCATACTGAGTAAAATCCAATAGATCTTACTCTTTAGAAGCATTAAATATTTGTTGAATAAGATCAATTTATATGTCTTCCTTTCTATTGATAATAATTTCATGTTTCTGTCAGTTCCTTGCATTACAATTATTTCCTCCTTGTAACAAAACATTTAGAATGGAAGAACATCTTCCCTTTGTCACTAACCTGGAGTCAGTGACTGTTATTTCTGCAGTATGGAGTGATTCCTTTAGGTTTTTTTGCACACCAAAATTGTAATTGCCTTTGGTTGTGCTATTAGATGCACATTAGATGTCCTAGGATGCTAAGTTACATACATGTAAAAAACATTGTCTGATGTTTCTCTGCACTTACCATAATCAATGAGCATTGAACTTAGCAGTAGTTAGTTGTATTTTACCACCAAGGATTTGAATAAGGCATGGAACATTTTAACAGCTCTCTTCCATCCCCAGCAAACACAAAGTCTGATTCCCTATCAACAGTACCTATGACTTTCAATATTTTTAGATGTCTTTGTACAATCATAATCTCATAAATAAGTCAATCTTCTACGACATTAACTGACAAAATTAGCATTTATCCCCTGCTAGCTCATCCTGTCAAACTATTTTAGAAACATCAAATAAAAAAATTTAAAGCATTGAAAATTCAGCATTTTACTGTATGCTTTGAATTACTGAAGACAGTGCTAACCAAATCTCTGTTCTTGTCAGAAATTGTAAAGATGGATACACATATGTATTTAGCTTCCCAGGGTAATTCCAGTAATTTGTTTTAAAAAGTATTCATGTTGATTCTGTTGCTTGTACAGGCTAAATTTGTCTTTGCAAATAGAAAGTTGGTTTTCAAAAATGCTATTCTGATAATGAACCTTGTCTTCATCATGTAGAGATTAAATATAAAAATAATTTATTTTTTTTTTTTACATTTAGGAGGTCCTGAAATTTGGAAGACTTTCCCATGTTGGAAAGAAGGACTTGATTTAACTGAGAATCAGTTTATTTTTCAGTAGAAAATGTGGTTTGAGGTGATTAAAGAGTGCAGTCTAATTCCCTGATGGGTTTCCAATAAAGATCATTGCTAGCAGTGGTATGGTTTTATTTATTTCAAACGTAGTTCCATACAAAGATCAAAAGAAGATTTTGTTTAGACATGGATTTGTTGTTTGCTCTACCTAATCCCTTTATCCAGCCTTATTCCTGACTGCTTTTTTTGCCTAATTTCCTTTCTTTCTCAACCTTCTCCTTTCCCTTTTCACTTTGCCTTTTCTTCTCTAGTCTTTGGACTTTTTTCCTGTTTTAAGAACTCTTTTTTAAGTTTGCATGGGTCCATACTATAGATTTGGGCACCTACTGGGTTATAACCTTACACATCTGTCAAGAGTTCACTATTTTTTTCACAAGTGCTTACAGATGGACCATTACCTTATCTGCTACATTGTGCTGGTTTGAAAGTAAACCAGTGGGGGAAATGAATCACACACAAATACCTTGAGAGATATTTCAGGTCAGAGTCACAATTTAATAGAAAGATACGTGCAATAATACAGAAAAGCTAGCTTAAACACAAAGCCAGAGTACAACCTGGCACCCTGTTGCTCAGGGAGGTGGTCTCAGTCCAATTGAGCAGTGTTTGCAGCCCTGTTGAAGTGATGGTTGCAGTCTAGTTGAAGGTGGAGGTCCTATAGAAACCCTGATTCTCCTCCAGGTCCATTGAGTGATGTTGGTCAGAGTGGTCCAAGTCACTAAACCTCAAGATTATATAGGCTCAGATTCAGGCAGGAATGCTCAGTACCTCCCCCCAGGCTGGGGAGTTTCACAGTGGAATGATGTAATCCTGTGATTATCATAGCATATTTTTGGCATCCTTGATGGTCGTTGCAGCTGCCTCTTACGTTGGTCCCATTGAGCCATTATGGCCCATTAGTAGAGATGACGTCACTCTGGATATTTCTTCTCCTTCATCCCTGCTCAAGTAGACACATAGGCTTAGTGATTCATGCATAACCACAAGTTTCATAGAATACTCTTGACAAGACATTACATAGAGTTTATCATAATAGGGCCAGATACGACATGTCCTGGTCCTCCATGGCACCCAAATCCTGGCAGATTAGCTTAATTTTGTTGATAGTTGTAAATCAGGATACACAAAGCTCTCTTATTTCCCATCCATGCATCCCATCCACAATGGGTGAAATAGAACTACTTCTAGCCTTATGCTGTTCCCTAAATTTCTACATTTTTTGGGAAGAGACTGGAGAATGTACTCTGCTGAGAGACCATCTAAAATAAGAAGAGCTCTCTGTAACTAGCCAAACATTTGACAACTGAAAATTCCCTGAGCTATCATACTTTTGAACTGGTCCAAGGTTCCATTTCAGAGAAAGGTAATTGGGCTGTTCTAAGATCAATGTGGGAGTTGACCTAACACGTACAGATTGTGGGTATCAAAAAGTGCATGTTCATGGAGATAATTCTTGGTGTTATTTTTTTTAGCAACTGAGTCTTTTTAATAATATGTTAAATAACCTGCTGTACTTTTGTACATGTTCAATTTGGATTATGTATAAGACTACCAGAGAATGTCTTATACCAGAATTTATAATGTTATTTTGGCATTTGTGATATCACACTCTTTCAAGTGCATTCAGCTCTTATGTAAACAAGAGTTTTAAGAGTACAAATTAGATGCAAAATGACATATATTTGTTGCTGAAAGGGAGTGCATATCAGTACTGGAGAAAAAACAAATTTCTTGTTTTGAAGCAGAGCTTTGTGGTTTTTCCCTGCTAGATATGGTCCAAGAGGTGTATATTCTATTTGGTCTCTTGTCATCTTCAAATAGATTTTTTGAACCACATTTTGAAGAATCCCAAAAATATTCTAGAGTTTTTTGTTCCTGTACTACTTGTGATATCTCCACAAGATTATTTATTATAGAAGAGAATGTTTGTTCTTACATACAAAATTAGTTGCCAATCTGAGACCACTGTGTTTACTTTTGGAATTAAGGATTTTGTTGTGTATATTTACAGATATAAATAACAGATTTTTCATCTCTTTTGATGATACTTTTTGTAGGTATTTTTCAAGTTGCTTCTCTGGACAAGAATTGTTTCTATATTATACATCTGTTTTCTCTGCAGTAGTTCAAAAGAAACTCTCTGGAGCCCTTAAACACACTGCATAACTTTCCCGTGTCCCAGTTTGTGAATTCCTTGCAGCTCTCTTTACTGATCCAAAATCATAACTTCCTATTTTTAACATGTAGAAAATTCAGTTTATACTTTTCACGGTTATATATTGGGTTTGCATGGCAAGAATTTGGTAGGGCGGAGGGGAGGAAGGTGGAGCCATATTCTACAGGGGTGGTTTCTGTGAGTTGTCAAAAGCTTCCCTTGTGTCTAAAAAAGCCAAAGTCAGACAGTTTCAAGATGGACCCATCATGGTCCAAGGCTGAGGGTGGCAGCACTTCATGTATTTTAGAAGTGGGAAAAAACCTGTGCAGCTAGAGAGAATAGTAGGTGCATGTGAGAAAAAAAAAGCCCTGCAGGCAGCAAGGTCAGTGAAGAATGATGGAGAAGGGGTGTTCCAGGTGCTAGAGCAGAGATTCCCTGCAGCCTATGGAGAAGACCATAGTGAGGCAGGCGGTGTCCCTGCAGACATGGAGGTTCATGGTAGATTTGGACCTGCAGCCCATGGAGCATCCCACACTAGAACAGGTGGATGGATGCTCAGAGGAGGCTGTGACCCAGTGGGAAGCCTGTGCTGGAGCAGACTCCTGTATGGACATGTGGATATAGACAGGAACTATAAAAACACATTTTTTTTTTTACATTTAGGAGGTCCTGAAATTTGGAAGGCTTTCCCATGTTGGAAAGAAGGTCTTGATTTAACTGAGAATTCAGTTTATTTTTCAGTAGAAAATGTGGTAGAAATCAGTAGAAAACCTGCTGAAGCAGGCTTGCTGGCCATGGAGGTCCCATGCTGGAGCAGCCTGTACCTGAAGGACTGAAATCTGTGGAAGAGATCCCACGCTGAAAAAGTTCATGAAGAACTGAAGCTCATGAGAAAAAAAAAATTTCAAGAAAATAGTAGAGAACTGTCTCCAGTTTGAGGGACACCATGCAGGAACAGGGGAGGAGTAAGGAATCCTCCCCCTGAAAAAGAGGGAATGGCACAGACAACATATGATGAACTGACTGCCTCCTCCTGTGCTGCTGTGGGGAAGGATGGAGAGAAAACCAGGGGTAAAATTGAGCCAGGAAAGAAGGGAGCTTGCTTTTCCATCTGTGTTACCACCCTGTGTCCTGAACTGTCTATCCCTTTGACTAAGCAGCTGTGTGTGCCCCATTGATGTTTCTCTGATTTCACTGTACTACAGATACGGTGCATTCGTAGTGCTCTACAGTCCTTCTACAGCTAACAGTATTAGATAATCATGAAATAATCCAGCCTATTCAAATGCATCATGTTTTTCTAGTCACTGTTTGAACTAAATCCAAAACAAGAGCTGAGCATGTCTGTGGCTGAGATTTTTACAACAGTGGGCAAACACCATTTTCACCCAGGAGACTTCATTCCACTGACACCTTTTCAGTGGCATCATTCAATGCAGCTATATGGGACAGGCTTGGTATTGCTCATACAATGATGAGGCTGCATATACTTTATCAACATGGGATACACTTGAAGAGAAAGGTATTTGCAGTTGAAACTGCTGGAGGATAGATGCCTAAAATCTGGTACTGAATCAGTTTTGATGACACCAGAGTTCTACAGCAGTAGTCAGTAATATTGGGCACAGAATTAACTCTGTCAAGTTTTTATTCTCTTGTAGTTTCAGCTTGGGTTGAGGTATACTCTTTCTGATAAGACTTATTAACCTATTAGTACCTTCATGTCCTCTAAACATATGAAATCAGTTTGCAAGTAAAATGTGCCTCTAAAACCTCAGCATTTTAGAAGCAGTGGTTTATCTTCTTCCTCGGAGCAAGAATAACAGGTACAGGTGTCAGATTCTATTCCTTGAAGATTCATGAGTTCCTTGAAAGATTTAACAGTCTATCTTCTTTAGGGTTCCCCTGGGATACTGCATTTTCATCTGCTCCTGAAGCTCACCACCTATTCATTTCCGTCATGATTTCCTCCTTTTGCCTTAAAAAGTTTCTGAAAATGTGCCCTTCTTAGCAGATATTTTTAATATCCTTCCCTGTAATGACATTCTATGTTCCCATCCTTCGATACATTGCATATAACTTCTCCACAAGAAGCTGGCTGCCTATAGGTCCTGTTTCAGCAGAAAAGCTAGCATACTTTTATGCATTTTTTTTTTAATACAGCTTCTTACATTTCATATGTTTGTCTCTGTGGGTTTAATTGCTCCTTCCATTTGGCCCTGAAAAAAGTAGCTGCCCCACCCCTTGGATTTAATGATGTCTGTGATTGCTTGTGAATAAGGACTCTCTTGGTGGTAGTCATCAGCACTATCATTGTGACAGGCTGTCATCCCCCATGTAGGTGTCAGTGTGTCTTTCAGCAATCCAGAATGGCTGCATTCTGAACCCATTATACCGTCGTGCTCAGTGGGACCAGATTTCACAGCAAGAGCCATGAAATTATCTAGCGACCTTAATTTATTCAAATTCTCATCTTCACTTTCATCTACTCTGTAAATTAGAATTCTTAGCTGGAAATAATACTGATAAGTAAATATTAGCAAATTTTATTTTTAGCTGAGATGTTCTGATATGATGCACATCTTTGCTGTGCTTAGTGGAGTAAATAACATAGACTGGAGAATTTGTAATGATACTTAAGGTATCTTAGGGTTTTATTTGTAATGGTATAACTAAAAATGAAAGAGCTTGAAACTCACTTGCTTTGACTTTATAAGTCTCGGCTGTTGTGCACTTTTCCACACAGACAGAAGTTAATTCCAGTTCCCTCTACCCCTTAACTATGAGTTGATCACTGTCCACGAGTTTGCCTCTGGCTTGTGTGAAATGGTCAAAGGAACATAACACAGTTCTCTGCTTTGCCTCTTGGGGGAAAGCTGAAAATAGCAGGTGGCTGTCCCAGCAGAGCTAAATGTGGCTTTTTAGCTATGGAATTCTGATCTCTAGTACATAGCATGGGAGATGTTTAAAGTCTCTACAGTGATAGGGAAGGCCTCTACTATTCACTTGGAACATGTGTTTTGTTTTTGTTATATGCCAAACCACTAATCCTGCCTGTGTTCAAAAACCTGTTTCATGAAATTCCATTATTCTAAGCATTATTTTTTATAGAATACTGCAGTTATTTAGAAATATATTTTATTTGTGCTAGCTCTACTTTTTGTGTCTTTCACATGACTTTTGTGCTTGCTGATGCTACTACAATCTATGGAAATTCTGAACTTTTTTCTTCCAACTGTTTGAAGTTCTGACAATAGGCCTAATCTTACTCATAATTTAATTGCTATCACAGTCCTTGCTTACAGAGGAAATTTTACTTTGGGCTAGTCAGTATCCTTGATCTTTCACAGTTTTTAAATGGCTGTTCTTTTGTGTTGTGTTAGATGTGTGTGGTTCTGATTGGGTGGTATATTTACCAGTAATAGCACATTTATTGTTCCATGAAGCATTTACAATTGTACTTCTTTCAAAAGAAACTCTCCTTTTATTTTTCTGAAATCTTTATACTGTCTGACAATTTCCATGCAGTTGATTCTGAATGGCAGGAACAATAGCAGTGCATGCTTTATAATTTTTAGCTGAAACAAAATCATAGTGGCTGAGAAAAGTAATGAAATTCACTCCTTTCATGGTCATCTGTGAATATTCTCAATTTCCCTGTGAGGGACATAATGCTTCTGTTGAATATTAATACCCATTTGATTCTGCCATGCAGTTTTGGATTCAGATTCCTGAGGTAAGTTGTTAAACCAGCTATAGAAAACCCTATAAAAGAATACCAGAAGTAAACTTGAGGTAGCAAAAATGTGTCCCTACCTGCTTTTTTCCCCACATTGTTCCAATGTTGGGAGAAAATAATTGATTCCTATTCTTGGGTACTAAGAACTTTGTCAGTCCCTGACATCTTTGCATCTCTCTATCTTCTCACAGGTGCAGCACCAATGATTCTCACAGGATTCTGCGAAGGAAACAGTGCTATGTTAGGGAATTAACATAACTGTTTACAAGATCCATAACCATTCTGCGTGTTAAACTTAATGAGGATTTAGAAAATACTACAGGGATCACTTGATGGATTATTATGCTAAGTAGTAAACAGCATTTGACAAGAATTCAAGCAAAAAGAAAGGTAGAACCTTCTCTTTTCCCATTACAGCTCTAAATTTGCCATGGCAACCCTAATCACCTCCACAGATTAACATTTCTTTACCAGAGCTGTCCCCAGACTACATCTACTATCCAGGCAGATTATCTGTTAAATCAGAGAACCAGCTTTTGAGTTACCTCTTGCTGGGAACATACCTAAGCAGCACAGATACCATGATTGCAGTATTCCAAAGAATCCATACTGCCAGTCTTTTCACACAGTGGTTGTTTTTGGTTTGTTTGGGTTTTTTTTTTTTTCTTTTTAATTGAACAAATTTAAAATTAATTGTAGTATTTTAATTTTTTTTCATGTAATTATTTCTTAGAGCCTTGGTCCTTTGGTGTTTTAATGCCCACTGTACAGTTACCCCCACTGTGAACTGAGTAGTGTATGGCAGTATCCACTGATGTGATACAGTTTTTTAGCACTGTTGTAACCACCCAAGGGCCTGGTTTATAATTAGTTAATCCGGATAGAGAGCAATTGTCATGAAATTGGCAATGAAATTCTTTCTCAGTGGGAATTTTGAAAACGAGGAATGGAAGAAAATCTGAGTACATGTGAAGAGTATGGGAAAACATTGAGAGATGCAAAATTTTCATGCTTTTATATCCAAAATTTTGGAATAGTGCTTTAAAATGCAAAAGTTTTCTCGCACCTGGAGTTTAAAGGAAATTATTTTTCTTTGTTCATTTTATTTTGTTTGATTCACAGAGACCATCTTGAAACTTCTGTCCCTTGAACTGCTAACAATTCAAACTGAGAATTCTGGCCAGTGTATTAAGAAGAGATTCCTTTACATCCTTGTCTAATATGCTTTAAAATTCACATGATACCTGTTGCCAATAACGTGTATCTTTCACGTCAAAAAATAACAAAAGTACAAAACAAGATATAAAATCTACATAGAGGTCTACTTATGCATGTGAGTATTAAAAACAGTCTAACTTCACCGAATCAGGAACTTTTGTTTTCTCTGTGTATTATCTTTAAAATCTAAGTACATAATCAAATTTTTTTTTACCTGTGTCTTTGTCAGAATGTCCAACAGTTCTGATTGAATTAATTTCAAACAAAATACAGTTAAATGCTACAGTTTTTGACGACTCCGTGAATATAATGTTTAGGTCATAAAGCATTCTAGGTATGACAAAATAATACTTTAAAGTTGAAGCATTAAGAGCTCTTGATCTCTCTTTAGGTTTGTAACACTGCTCAATTTGCTATAATATGTCAATATTGGTGCACTTTTGTTAATCTTATCTGAGAATTATATATTCCAAAATTGTTAATTTGTAGTCTTAGCTCTCTGAAATCAGAATCAGTCTCACTATTTGATCTCAGACAATCTTTCTGGAGCATTTATCACAAAGCCACTTTTTTCTTGTGTGGTATTTCCACCTTTTCTCTGGCACAAACTAATGTGTATATTACATGGTTGTCTATTCTTAGATATTATTAATAGTTGTTTATCAACAGATAAAACCTGCATGCTGAGCCACAAATAAAAGCCTGGCACTCTATTATTGCTGTGAAGAAAAAAGCAACTGGAAGTTAGAAACTAAATGCTTTTGGAGAAAAATAACTGCTTACTAGTTCGGTATATATTGCTACAAGATGTTCTGCATAGCTTTATTTATTTGAAGATAAATGCCCTATTCTGAGAAGCTCTCGGATTCTGTGGATACAAATGATCTCTCTATCTGGAAAGTTATTTCTAGCTGCTACTTCATATTATTTTCTAGTAAACAGTTTTGCAGCAGCTAGGACTAGTTTGTCCTTGGATGCTCAGTGATTTGGGGGTACAATCCCTCCTTATTACTTTGGTTGGCAGAATGAAGTCTGAAACTTCATAGAAATGTCATATTTCTTATGAGAAAAAGAGTGAAGTAATGCAAGAGATGGAAAAGAGCTAAGGCTTATATACTATCTCCCTTTCTGGCAGGCAAAAGTAACACTCTGGCAGGTGCAAGGAAAGAAAGCCTCAGCTCTGTACCACCCAGAACTGTGAAATAACATATTTCCTTTTTTTTACAGGCAAAAGGAGGAAAGATGTATCCTTCTTGGAGCTACCAGATGCTTTTGTATCTTCTTGTAGACATTTTATTTTACTACTTGGACAGCCTAATAGAAGAGTCTAGCCTACTGTTAACTTGTTAGTTAGTTCTCAAGTAGATGCTTACTGGGGTTTTGTGAATGTTTATCAGTGTCATAATATGAATGCAGGACAAGGAGGCTTCTCGCACTTCTTTTCTGTGGCAGATGCTCAAGATTATGATGTTAAAATTATTTTAAATTAAATTAAATGCAACATAAGAAATTCCCCTTTAGAGAGTGTTTCTCCAAACCTGAGAAACTATGGAGAAGTTGCACTTACTTCCAAATGTGCTTTCAGGGATTAAATCTACCCTCTGTTTTTCCTAGAAACAACATTTCTTTGTTAGTAACATTTCCAGTACATTGATTATTCAATGTTTCTTCACTGTAGTCCTAATCATAGAATCATAGAATGGTTAAATTTCCACAAACAAGGACACCTTTCAATAGATCAGGCTTCTCAAAGCCTCATCGAACCTAGCCTTGACTTCCAGAGATTGGGTATCCACAACATCTCTAGGCAATGACAGCTCTACAATTCTCTGTTCAGGGTGGCTTGTGGCCTGAGGTCTGTGGATTGCTTTGCTTTGAAGCAAACAATAATGATCTTGGGCTGTAGGGTGGTATTTTGGCTCCAGTAAACATTACCTTTCAAGGGTACTTTACACTTCTACTTAGAATTGCCTGCTTAGGTGAAAACTCGGAAAGCTAAGACAGACCAACTTTTATACTGGGTTTTCACAGTTGGGTATGTAAGTGAATACAGAAAAACATTTTAATAAATGTTTTGTGTGATTTATTTTCTTAAGTTTCTAGAAAGCCCTCAGCCTCAAATTCAGATCAGATGTTACATCATAAAGCATAGGAAAAAATATTCTGTTCACCTTCATTTGAATTTTAAATTATTGTTTTTTCAACAAATTTCTTCAGTGTTTCTGACACTCCAGAAAGGTGCTGTTATCTCAGTCCCATCTTGTATAACACACCAATTATCACTGCATCCCTAACAGGCATTTCCATGGCCAGCACTCCACATTAGTGCCCTCTGTCATGTTTGGCACAATCTGCTCTGCTCTCACATGTTGTCCTGTGCCAGTAACAGGCCATCAGGTTAATACTGAGTTTGCACTGCCTTGGGACTGAAGGTTGCCAGGTCTGCTCTGCCTGAACCTTCCACTGAATTGCGTGCAGCTTTTATTGTTTACTCATTGCTGCTGCAACAGCAATTTTCTAATTGACTAATTCCAATTTCCTAATTGGCTAACTTGTTTCACTGTTTCTCATCTTCATATGGTGCTGCCGTGGTTTTGTGATGTGATGTAAGAGGTTGATGTAAGAGGTATGTGATGCAATACTGAGAGGTACAGATCTGGTGCAATGGTGGAGCCTTTCAAGCAGGGACGGACGACACCCATCAGGAAGAACACATGTGGGATGGTTGGAGTGTCACTGGAGATCACAGAGATGTAAAAAAGGACAAATGGTCAGCTTAAAGAGATGTAGATCTGGACAAAACTAATTCAGGGATTTTTTTCTTCTTTGGGAGAACAGAGCAATAGTATTGGAATGATATATGTGAAAGGCACTAAATATATATAAAGACACTATATATACTAAATTTAGATGTAACATGGAGCTGCAGGTCAGTGAGGAGAAAGCAAGGTGTGAAGGCATAAAGCATTGTAGTAAAGATAGAAAGGAATCCAAGTAGATTCCAGAGTGGGGAAGAAATCACCAACATGAATGTGACATTTCTACCAGTGTAAGACTCTAGGCACCAACAACTCACCATAAACCCAATGTCAAGATGAGAAATAAGCCAACAACTGTCACAACTCATTGATGGGAGCCCAGTGTTTGTTGTAAGTTCTTGTCTTGATGAACAAAGACATGTGTCAGGAACTCTTATGTTTCATTTTACAGTTGCCTTAACTCTGGTTAAAAATCCCACTGCTTAGACTCGAAAGATGTTGGCTAATAAACCCTTAAATTCTTACAATGCACTCCCATAAGAGTGTTGGATCCTTACCAAATTCATTAGACATCAAAACTGAATTACTAATCCATTATCAAACATCTTTCTTCTATTATTAATTGGTATTGAGTGCTACACTATTTGCATTATTTTTGTCACCAGCATAAAAAATAAGTCTTGTTTCAATAGTCATTAGCCACAGATACTGTCTAAAAGTTTAAAAGAAATCTGGTTTTTAGTTTTTAAATCAATCTACATTAAAATGACAATCTCTAAACTATAATCTCTGCATTAATACTGTCGGTAATACCTAGTAATACCAGAATATTACTACAAATCAAAAAAAATTCTGTTTTTCCTCTAAGCATCCTAATAAAGCTGATGGGACTGTGATTGAGAAAAATGGCAAGGACTTTAAAGGTTTTTTTCAAAAGCAAAAAAAAAAATGAAATCTTAATATATTTTGTAGGGATAAAAAAAAACGCAAATAAAAATAAAGCTGTAGTAATGGATTAATTCTGATGAAATGCTAAAAATAAATTAAAAGAAAAAAATGTAAAGGATGGTGAAATTAAAACAAAAAGCAATTAAAAATTATCTATATGCTCCATCCAGCCCAAACAGCTTCCCTGAATGCCTGCGGAATCTGTTGATTTTGAGATTCCCTTCTGGGTTTAAAGTCAAAACAGCTGTACAATAATAAAAGTCAGATTAGACTTTTGATTAGGGAATTTAGGGAGGGTTCTTGGTTGTGGGGCTATAGATTTTAATTACACCCAAGGTCAGTAACACTAATAAAACTGCTTCCCATAATTAAGAAGTACAGTTGGGATGTACCTTGTTGACCCTTATAATTTTTTATTTCCCAGGGAGAGTTAGTACAGATGGTATAAAACACCTAATACAGTAAAAGGGCATGCAGTTTATCAGTCTCTCTTTGTCCCTGGAATAGACGTGCCATCATGTTTTATTTTAATGTTACAAACCACTCAGCTATAATCTCCAGCTTCTCTCTTTCTCCCTGCTGAAATTAATAAATTCACTAGCAAGTCAGCTGTACCTCCTGATCCTGAAAGATCCATAAAGAAATGAAATCATAAATGAAATAATTTGTAATACAGAAAGGATACCAATCTTGATAAGTGATCTAATGTTTTCTCAACTGATGAAAATATGAGGTTAGAAGATTCAGGTCACATCTGAATCTTTGTAACAAAAAATATTCTTCAAATTAAAAAAAAAAAAATCAAACCCATGTTTTATCTATAACTATGAGCTCAGATAAATGTTTTTATGGTGTTGCACAACCTCTTTCCCTTATGAAAATCAAACAAAACATAAAGCAATTACATGAGTTACAACATCAAAATAGGGGATAAAATTTCTGTTGCTAATAACCTAAGCAAATGCAAAAAGGGGTGAGAGTTGAGCAGGTTAATACATCAGTTCCAATTTTTGGTATTAATGCCATTAGTGGAACACTATTTTTTTCCGGAAGGCATCAAACATGTGAATCATAAAAGACTTGCTGCTTGTATTGCTACACAGAACTAATAACTCATACTGACATATAGCAACAAAAAAAGACAAAAACAAACAAGAAAAAACCCACGAAGCATAAAAAAGCCAAGCAAAGCAACAACAACACGAGCAACCCAAACAAACAAGCAAACAAGCAAAACATTCCAGCTTGGGATTTTCTATTTTAATAAAATAATGATACACTGATGTAGAGAGTATTGTGAGCTTTATGGCCTTATAAAAAAAAAAATCATTTTTCCTCTTACTGATGGTTTAAGTGAAGTACTTAATATTTAAGAGTGCAATATTTAAAGTATGGCAGGGTGTTGATGGAAAATATTGGCTTTGGAGGATTTCATACTGCTAAGAAATGGATGGCCAGGAAATGCTGAGAATCAACAGGAGTGAAATCTATTTCTCTGGCAAGCCAACATCTCTCTCTCTCCAATGAAAGGTAATACATGAATTTCCAGAATGCAATATAGTATAAAATAAGGGGCTAAAAAATTTAAAATTAAAAATTGCATGTGCTTATAAACATAAAAAAAATCTTCCAGACCAAAAAATATCAAGAGAAAGAAACTGCTGAGCAATCAGTAGAATTTTTATCAAGGTTCACTTCTGCAGATGTCATGAACTTTCTCCTTGATTCATATCAACAAGTTAATAGAAAAGTTTCATAACCTTTCAAATTGCTGTGTACAAATATATTAACGTGGTGTCTTTATAGTCCAGTGGGATAAATGCTTGTATTGCAGTCCTTCAGTGTGTATTGTGTGTATCACTATTTTCTTACTCTTCAAGGGTTTCTTAAAAGTAGTTTTCTTACTAACAGCCATATACATTGCATTTGTGACATAGTCACGAGCCTCTCAGAGCATAATCTCAGAAGGTTGAACAAGAAGCAATTTCATGTCAAGTTGCTAACTGAAAGTTGGTCTGAAAACAGGGAGAGAGCTACTATGAAGGTTCATTTATATGGCACATTTTCTTCCATTTCTCTTACTCCACTGAAGTTCTGCCTAACAAGCTTCAGAGTGCAAGTGTCAAATAAACTTCAACCATGCAACTAGAGAGTCTGCCTTACCCATTTCTTTAGACAGAATATTCATTAATCATATTACTATGATTCTTTTCTGGGGCAGTTTGTTTAGGCATCTAGAACCTTACACCAAAAAAATCTCTGTTAAAAATATAGAACAGCTTTGGTTTGGGATTTTTTTTTCTGCCTTCTACACACAAAAGATATCTAGGTTTTACCTGATTACTAAAAAAATAATACAGATTCTCACCCCGCTGTTAAGACCTTTCAGTTTCTTATCAGGAATAGACAACAGAGTCTTTATTGGCCAGGTAGCTATGAGACAGAGAAGAGTTAGTCTCCATTGCTCCCAAGAGCAGATCTGTAGTATCAGTAACTTGAAAGCATCCACCAAATCCAATACCTATATGCTCCCATATTTTATTTTATTTTTTCCCATTTCAGATTTTGTACTTTTCCACATTGATGCTTTTTAGCCTTCATTCTTTAGTTATTCCTGCTCTCTCATCTTGATGGTTCTACCTCTGTCTGTAAACTCTATAGTCATAACTTACAAGGCTCTTCTCTGCAGGTTTTCTCACAGCTGTTTCCCACAATCTATGTGTCTCTGTGGCAGCCTGAGGCAAAGGAACATAATCATACCACATCAGAGCTGTGCTGTTGATCTTCGGAGCATGAACGGCTGAGCCCTGGGGGGAAGGTAAGAAAGAAAGAGTCTTATGGCCATGGATGGTGAAATGAGTCCTTCTCAACCCCAAATATCAAAAAACCAGACATCAAACTCTGAGCTAAATGTCCTAGGATGCCCTTATAGTCAGTGAACTCAAATACCTTTTGTAAGAAGGTGAGTCATTCACACAAATAGCATCTAAAATAAATCAAATGACTCAGCTCTGTGTGTACTCGCTTCTCTCAGCTGACTGACAGGAAGTGTTGAGTGATTAGTTTAAAATTTGGTATCTCCATTTTAAATAACTGAAATAAAGTGATGTTTTATGGAAATGGCCTAAAGAGGCCCACCCCAGCTGTAAGCAGATTGTTGATCTCTTGCATAACCCAGTCGCTCATTCACAGTGCCTCAATTGAGGAATACTAATTACTAGCTATTTTTAGTTTATTATATGGTTAAACATAAAGATAACATTTTGTTTCAAGTTCATTTATCTATTAAAATACTAATGGAAAACATAAGGGAAATTGTATAGTATGTGTCAGAATCTGCTTCATCTCTTTTCATTTTTAAAATCACCACTATTTTACATTTCCATGGGGTAAAATCCTAGGCATGAAAGTATCTGAGAACAAGAAATAATGATGGATTGACTTTGAAATTCCAGCTTAGATTACAGCTACTGCAAGCAGAAAGAAAATAAAAACAAATCCATGAATTCAAATATATCAGAAAACATCTATGTTTTCTCATCACCTACAACGCTTATTAAATGAGAACAATACTTGTGTTTTAATTGTTATGAAAAAGGAATAATGAAAAATATTTGGCTATTTATTTAATATCTTAGCGTTAATGTTTGACATTGTTACTCAAAGTTAACAACAACAAATACTCAAACAAAATTTATGCAAAAAATATTCTTAGTCCATCAGTGTTCTTCTCCTGTGTCCTAGAAACTAGTTCTTCATCAAAGTCTTTCTTGGGAATTCCTTCCTCATTTTGTTTTAGTTCCAGTGTCACATAAAAACATATAAGCCAGGCTAGCTTTACTTTCTTCTTCATTCAAAAACTCATGGTATTTTATCTATTTCAGGTTTATTCATGGAAATATAAGAAGCATTACCCTCTCAGCATACTGACTCATCTTTGCATCAGATTTTCATGTGCTAATATTTCCTTATTAGCCATTGATGGAATTATTTTGATAGTAGTCTTGCACATGAACATTTTGGAAATGTAAATCTAATGTGACGGGATGCATGAAACTGATGTAAAATAGTTATCTAGGTTTACATTTGCAACACATAGGGAACCTGCTGTACTGCAAAGACTGATCCTCTGCAGCTTTCCTCTGCTGTGAAGTGCTGCTAAGAACTCCACAGGCACTGCTGTAATTGCCCCATAACAAGTACTCACTCTGAGGACTTAAGAATGCTGTGCTCATAAGATAAGTCACCACAACAGAATTTGTGATGAGCACAGATGGCAACAAAAAGAAGATGTTGATTCCAGGCCTGGTGAGGTAGATCTGGGTAACCTATACAGACAAAAATTCACCCAGTAGCAAAGTGGGACAAAGGAAGAAACTGCTTATACATGTATTATCCAAAGTTATGAGAGAGGCATCTATGCCTCATTGGTGCCCAGGACTTGGACTGCATAAAAGTGGTACCTACAGAAAAACAACCCAGAGACCACTACCACCAAGAAGACCAGGGTGAAAAAGGACCATCTGGAAACTGCAGGAATAAATTTTGCTTAATGTCTCTTTCTTGTGCTCACTTTCTATTACCCCTCCCCACTCTCTCTTCCTATTTCTTTCTTACTCTCTACCTCACATTTACTCTTTAATAAAATCTGTTCTAGTGACTTTGGCTTATGGTATCATTTGCACCTTAATTTGACCAGAGGCATCACTTATAATAGGATCATATCACTCATGCAACAATTTGCTAATCTAAGTCCTATGTTTCTGCATAGAATTTGTCCTTTATTATGTGATATGATAATTTTTTCTTAGCACATGTAAACAGAACATGTTAAGAGATACCAATTTTTTTATTACTATTTCCATGTTTGACTTAATGCTACATAGCAGTGTTGACTTCTACAGCTTGATTACCTATTCTATATATACAAATAAAGCATTTTTCTTATTTTAAAATCAAGCATATGGAACAAGCATAATGGGCTAGTAATGATATAATAAATATCCCTACCATATTTATACCACAGTTGTGTTGCTTTATGTGTGGAGGGGTATTTATATACAATATCATGGTAAAGATATTGTAAGCCATTTGATGAGATATGTTTGACTTTATGTTCAATTTATATATTTCAGGATTATTTTTTTATTGTAATTCTGTAAGCTACTTAAATGTGAAATATTTGAATATTTATATATACCCCTTTGAGGATGAAAGATCAGGTCTGCTTTTTTTTCCTTCCTCCTGGGGAAAACTAATCTGGTTAGATGTGCAAGCACATTCATTAAGTTTAAATTTATTTTCAAAAGTTAAAATGCATCAGATCTTCTTGGTGTGTTTCATGATCCTTCAGCTGGAATTGGATTTTAAAATATTTGAGTTCTCTGTGTGTGCATTTAGATTACCAGCATTTATTCAAATATTTTGCTAGCAAATTTCTATTCAATAATGGTTAATGTCCTTTGTCATAAGCTTAGATAGATATATGCCTTTATTTCTTTTGTATGCTTTTCATATACATACCATAAAATAATTTCTTTAATTCCACACTGCACAAAAAAGTTTCAAACTACAAACGGAAAGCAGAAAAGCATCTGCATACAGAAGGGAGGTCTTTAGAACCTCTTAGGTGAACCTGAGGCTTTCTTTATGCTGTCTTCAACTACTGTGTATTTCCCATTGTAAAGTTTACAGAGAACTTTACTGTGGATAGCTGGAATAGTGGATGTACATCAAAAATATTTTCTAGCCCTAAAGATATTACCAGCAAAATTGGAGTAATCTTTTTAAGCATAGAAAATTCTATTGGATTCTAGGGATTTTGAAATAGACTGGTGTTTAAAGTACATTTCCATTCTATTTTCAAAACACGTGACTATTGGTTTATAGATCAAAATGAATTTGCCCAGAGGGTGATGGATAGAGGGGAAGGGTAGAGAGAGAGAGGAAAGTACATCATGTGTATAGGAACCATTTTTTTACTGAATCTTAAATTTTGACCTGTTAATTGATTAATTATGCAGCCAAAACAAGACCTGAGGTAGCTGTCTTGCTTTGCATTCACACAAGAATTCAGACTGGGGCAAAGCAATAAGCCCCTGTTAACTGAAAGTGAAATATTTTAAAAGCTTGTGAATAAGTAATTACAATACTCAGTGAAGTAGTTGTTTCCAACTATAACTGCTATAGCTGTCCATAAAGATCCCTTTGCCCTTATACATGAAGAACTAGTAAATCTCTGTTAAAAGGAAAGAGAGGAAGACAAAAAAATCACCATATCTGACAAGCTGTTCTTTCCTTTCCTAGCTTTTCCTAGCATTCTCTTTTCTAGCATTTCCTAGAGAAATGCTTTTCTTTCTGATACTACCATGGATGAACACAGAGGCCAGGAACCTGCAGAACTCCAAAAGTGCCAATATGCCACTGAGTTAACTACAGAGCCCAGATGCTTTGATAGAATATTCAGCAATAGTAATATAAATTATCTGAGAGAAATTCTACTCAGTGCTGAGTGCAAAAAGTTTGGCAAATTCATAATATATTTGGATATAGATTTTTTTTTTCTTTGAAAATAAATGGGAAGAGCATTAGGCATAGACCTAAAGTAGTATGAAGGAAAAATACAATGCTAACTACTACCTAATAATAATCTCTACCAGTAGAAATGCAGAGAAGGATTCCTGGTTATATTAGCCCTAGTCTTTTAAGAAAGGATCTTCTCATTTAATTTGTCTGTTTTACGTGTTTATAGAAAGAATGTGTATATGTATATACATGCACATGTGTCACACTTGCACATATTGATCACCAGGGTCCACTTGATACACAAATATTAGGACTGACTCAAAACACTTACAGAGAAACATATTTTAGGTTTTAAGATTGTTTTACTTAGTGTGGCATAAGTTCCATATTCTAGGGAGGATATATATTTTTTCACCATTTTGTTATCCACACCAAAATATGTACTGCACATTCTAATTATATTAATCTCAGAGTAATTAATCTCACTATAAAGAAAAAAGTGTAGGTGCACCAAAGCAATGACTGTTCTATCTGTACACTAATGAGTGTTAAAAGTGCTCTAAGTTCATTCTGTAATGAGCCTCGTTCAATTAATATTGCTGCTTCCATTAAAAAAAGAGGCAGCAGTTATGGGAGCACTAAATATTAGAAACCTCATTCAGGGGCTCTGAATCTTCCTTACACTTGCTCAGAATCAACTCATTAGATTCTGTCTAGAACTAATAAGGTGTCTGTTGTTGCACCTTTAATTTAAAGCCTTTGAACACTTTTATAAATACGAGGTCTTTCAGAATGGGACAAGAGAGAGATTTAAAGCTAACCATATATCAGAGAGATTATATAGTTGAAATAGATCCAAACAATTTATTTCAAGTGCTTTTTATAAATCAACATGTATTCTACTGAAAGGAAATAATATGTAAATGAAACAATGACTCCTGATTATTGGTCTCCACAGACATTATCCTAGATCTCTGCCTTTATCATCGCTGGCATTATAAAGCTAGAGCTATGTGGGATTTCTCCTGAAATTCTCAAAGATTTTAACATCATTTCCCTCAAAGTCCCACAAAGGACTTTGTGGTATGAATAATTGGAGTTGATCATTATTGCCATTGCCAAGAGAAACAAAAGTATCAACCAATGGAGTAAAACTATTTTCTGAGGCAACAAATCCTACTAGCTCTGTCAGTAGGGCAATGAAATTTGATAAGGATGCTGTTTCAAAGTAGACTGTTGTGATAAGAGATCCTGAATAACTCTTAAAAAGGTCTTGACATGCAACACAAAATGTGAAACACCTGCAGTTTCTAACTAACATTTTATAATATTTAAGAAAAAGAAAAGGCAGATGTAGAGATAGTTCTCAGTATGCAAATTGTGCAGATCAAAGTTTAAAAAACCTGATTCTATCATGCTTCACACCAAGATTCTCCTAAATATTTTATTTTCTTCAGTCTTTATTCCTTTGCATCTTATCATGTAATGATATCATAACAAAGAAAAAAGTACTCCTTGAGTAATCAATAATCAAAAAGTACTTAATATGTACTTTTATTTATAAACAAAAAATTTTTTTAAAAAACATTTCATTCCAAATATTCAAACTAGAAAAAAAATTAAATGTCTTTTAATTTTCTTAAATTCATTTTTTTCTTTTAATTTTCTTAAATTTAAAATTTAAGCAATATCTTTTAATTCATTCCAAATATTCAAGCTAGAAAAAAAAATTAAGCATTATGTTAGAGGTGAGATACTCATGTACTAAACCCAGCGATTGTTCATTCCAAGTGATAGCAAATGTTTACTAGAATTGTATGAGTCCTGTTTGAACTTTTACCTGAATGATTTTTCCTGACATTAACTTAATGTTTGCAGCTTGTCTAACTAAAATGCAGTATTTCTCAACATTACTTCATTTACACTCAAAATGTTGATTTCAAACACTAGACATCAATTTATGATTCTATTCTTGTCTTCTTTCCCCTCAGCTTTGTGTTTCTGGAATATCTTTCTGTTTGATTTTCATGTCCTTGTTGAGACTTGGAATTGATGATCATTGCAGGTCCCTTCCAACTCAGGATATTCTGCAAATCTCTGAATCTGTAAGTTAAATTTATTTAAAATTGCCTTAAAAGTGTGCCATAGATTTTTCACTCATTTATGATGCTTTAGTACTGCATGTATTTTAAATTGCACACATTCTACTGTAAATATTTATCTAAGTGATAGCTCAGTTCATGAATGTTTAAAGACTAGCTAAATACAGAATAACCATGTGTGCTATCATAGTGGTTAAGCATATCTTAAAGGCTGAAAACACTAAGTTGTTATCATCATAACAAGGTAATATATTATTATATATGTTTTGTATATGGTAGAATAGTCTAAGTTTTTACTGAGAAAGTAAAATATGAAAATTCAGTTTCATGTAAAAATAAGAAGGGAACAAAAACTGTGGGTAATAGAGCAGGAAAAATTTTCCTTAGCCATATTATCTTTTAACATAATTGCACAGCTTTTAATCTTTCATGAAAGTTTATAAGAACATCCATCGTCATACACAATGTATAAAAATTTGGAAAAATAAATGCTCTGAACGTCAATGTACCATGGTAAAACACAACAATATCTTGAAAACTGTGGAATAGATATAATTGATTATTGTCTGTATACTTCTTAGGTAGAAATGAAACTTCTATATATGTTTGTTAATGAGCCGACAATAAATTTATAAAGGCAGAAATTAAAACCCCTGAATATAAACCACATATTTAATAATTCAAATGTACTATTTTCTATAGTGAGGAAACGGAATTACAATAGTACTTGATATGTGAGGACTACTTTTTTCTAATTTATCTGAAAACAATTACAAGCGTAGATGAAGCAGGTTAAAAAGATTTACAGGGATAGAAAACTTCAATCTAGACTAAAGACTTAAACATTATTTACAGGGGTTTTTTTAAAGTGTATGTTTAATTTTAGTGTCTTGGTTTAAGTTTGGGGACTTTTTTCAAAAGTCCTAAAAGGTTTACTTTATTATTTTAAATGTAAATGGACGGAATTAAACTTGGTATGAGATATTTACTATTTGTGTTATAAGGATATTCACATATTAGTGAGTATGTCCAATGTAAAAATCCAGGTAAAGAATCTGTTGATCAAAAATTTCAAGCCATGTTTACTTGTACATGGATTTTCTGGTGTGTTTCCACCAAATATTTCAGCCTTCTGAAACATTAAAATTTAGTGACTATTTTACTTATTGAGATAAACTTAATGCAGCAGTCACTTCACATTGGAACAGGAACTTGAGAGCAGAAAGACACTTGACATCTGGGTCAGGACATCAGCCATTAGAGCTTCACACAAAAATCCACATGTATGCTTCCCACTGGAAAAAAAGTCCAAGTTTTTCACTCCATTTTATCGAGTGTCTTCCTGAATCATTATTTTCTCAGGGAAGATTTTCTTTCTCTGCTTTTATTTTAAGCATATCTTTTCATTGTCGAACTGAGTTCACTCACACATTCAAAGCACAGGAACAAGACACTTTAGTATATTAATCTTAGATATTCAGCATTAAATATAGATATTTAAATGAGCTAACAAATACTTTAAAAGCTCATGAAAATAGTATACAATTAATTTAACTAATGCATTAGAGAAAATGGTAGTGTATATATGAGAAAAAATAATATGCTAAATTTCCTAAGTTTTCCACTGTAAAATAATGTGACTTTTCTCTTAAAAGGAATATTTTCCTATTTTAAAGATACTGAAATATGCCCTTCAATAAAGTTCTTAACTAAGTAGGGACAGATGTCGAAAATTTTGGCAGTGGAAAACCAACCATACTAGTTAAAGAGGCAGTATTGTGAAAATTTGTATTCAGTTTTAAATATCTAGGAAGATTTGAAACTACTAAATATACCTTGGACTTGGAAATGTGGATTTCCTCTAACTATTGAACAGATTATCATATAGTGTATATTCACCTGTGACTAAGAATAATCCCTCAAAATCTTCTTCACAGGGTTTTTGCCGTAGAATTTAGGAGTGTCACATATTCAAGGTAACAGCTAGTTAGTCATTCACCTATAAATCAGAAACTATGTGCAAAAGTCCATCAATACATTTTTATGCACTTAAGTCATGTCTTTATTCTGAAGAGAGAAGTTGGTCAATTTGACATTGAAATGCAGGCTAGCACAAGTTCCAGTGTCATGTGCAATTAATAATTTACAGTTCCACTTCAAATAGCAGAAAATTGGTGAATTTAGCATTTGAATTAGGCCTTGGTGTATACAAACACATTTTTCTACTCTTAAACTAATGTTATGTTCCTAATTCTTTTGTTGTCATACAATATCAAGTATTCATGCATGCACTGGGCAGGAGCATTCAAGAGTGTATTTCAAGTCATGAAATATGTTTAACTGGTGATTTTAAAGCCTTGCTTCTTCATCATGCTACATCTATCTGAATTTTTAACACAAGGAGAATGAAAAATGAGAAAAAAGGAAATGATTAAGTCATGTTAAACACTTGTAGCTCAGAACCTCACTAAGTCTTTCAAAATGCCCCATGGGATAGGCAACTGAAAATTCAAAAACCTTCACTGTCTGTATGCAGATGTGAAGCTGTTATGAAACCATATAGTCTGAATCCATAGCTCTAATTTTTCTTTTATTTGTAGTGATTCAAAGAATCACAAGATCAAGGAATGGCTTGGTGATAGAAAGAAAAATGGATTGGTTCTTATAGAAAGAACTATAAAATTTAGCTAGTTCCAATCCCCCTGCATAGGCAGGGACTTCTTCCTGATTTCTCAGCCCCCCCCATCCAACCTGGCTTTGTCAAGGAATGGGGCATCCATAGCTTCTCTGGGAAAGAGGTTCCAGTGCCTCACCAGCTTCACAGTAAAGAATTTCTTCCTGATCTAAGTCTGTTTTAGTTTAAAAACATTCCCTCTTTTTCTAACATTGACCATGTAAATTCATTTCATAGAATTGAAGAATAAGCTGACTTGGAAGGGACCCATCAGCATCATCGAGTCCAACTCCTGGCCTTGCACAGGACATCCCAAGAACCCCACCACGTGCCCAAGAGCAGTGTCCACATGCTTCTTGAACTCTGTCAGTCTGCTGCTGTGACCATTTCCCTGGGGAGCCTGTTCCAGTACCCAATCACCCGCTGGATGAAAAACCTTTTTCTAACATCAGGTCTAAACCTCCTCTGACACAATTTCAGGTCATTCATTCGAGTTCTGTCACTGATCACCACAAAGAGATCAGTGTCTGTCTCTCCTCTTGCCCTCAGGAGGATGTTGAAGACCACAATGAGTTCTGTCTCCCCTCATTCTAACTCTTCTCCAGGCTAAACAGACCAAGTGACCTCAACTGCTCCTCATTCAGCTCCCCCTCAAGGCCATTCACCATCTTCATGGCCCTCTTTTGGACACTCTCTAGTAACTTAATGTCTTTTTTATATTGTGGCTCCCAAAACTGCACAGAGGATGCGAAGTGAGGTTGCTCTAGTGCAGAGCAGAGCAGGACAATCCCCTCCCTTGCTTGGCTCTGATGCTGTGCCTGATGCCCCCCAGGACAGGGTTGGCCCTCCTGGCTGCCAGGGCACTGCTGGCTCATGGCCAGCTTGTGGGTCTAAAGTCAACCAGAACCCCCAGGCCCCTTTCTGTGTCATTGTTTTCTAACATCTTGCTTCCCAGTCTGTCTGTACATCCAGGATTTCTCCATCCCAGGTGCAGAATTCAGCACTCTCTTTGTTGAACTGCATATGATGGGTGATTGCCCAGTCCTCTAATTTGTTGAGGTCTCTCTGCAAGGTCTCTCTGCCTTGAGGAGTCTACAGCTCCTCCCAGTTTACTGTCATCAACAATACTAATTTTAGAAATCCATGGTGAACTAGGACTAATCTAGTCCAGTTAACCAGCTAAATTAGATGAAAGTTAAGAAAGAGGAAGCCAAGGTATTTTACTTGGGGGTTGATGAATATTTTAAACCTCAATGAAGTACAACATCATAAAATCATTAATGATTTTATGCAATTAATGACCAATTAAATATTAAGAATTACCTCCTAAAATTAAAGTGCTGAGAAAACTCTTTGACAGCAGCTGTAACTAATTTTCACTGTTTCTCAGCAATTAGAAATAAAGCACAAAGTTTAGACTAGAACATTTAGAAATGAAGTGCTATTTGGAAGGCAGCAGCTGGTGGGTTTGGGATACATTCCTTGACAGACCAGTTTGGTTTTCTTCCCAAGGAAACTAATTTGTCAACTGCTGGGAAATGTTGTATAACTACTCAGTGAATCTAATGATTAAAAAAACTGCACTTAATAAAATTTAGGATGAAGTCTCACCTGTGGATTTTTAAAACTTTAAATTGAAAAAAAACGCTGACTTTATTTCAGCAAAGCCTGTATTTAACTTCTCTAGGAAATGCATTAAATATTATACACAGAAGCTATATTATAGGATAATGCATCAATTCCATAATGCCAATAATAAAAATGTAAAGAAACAGATGCTAAGTGTCCTCAAAATATATCTAAATGTTTAGAGAAACCAGTGTGCTTGAATTAATTTTTTAAATGCCACTACAAGACTTAAAAGAAGACAATATCAAACGAGATATGAACACAGTAAAGAAATTTTTACAATGGAAAAAATGGAACTATGGGAGGCTGCTTATAACATGGACAATTTCATGTGATTGTTTAACAAAGAAGAGATAGTTAGCAGGAATTATCTACAATCGGAACACCTGCAAGAGATTATTTTTTGGAAAAGTAGAAAGAGTCTCTAGAGAGAGAGTGCAAATAGTAAAAGGAAAGTATTGTATTATTGCCTTTGTTCCTCCAAATCATTTTTAAGCTATTAAAGATGAATTTTGACTATTGAACCAGTAAGATGCTCAATCATCTCTAGAACAGAAGAAAGAATAAGCCATCTATGGAAGGCACAACTAGTTCAGTATTGTTTTAATTGCTCTACTGTGACTTTTCATGCAATGCATCCACCAGACTACTGAGCACCTAGATACTGGCTCAAGTTTCAAGAATAATTTTAGTAAAATATGTATAAAAAGAGAATTTACAAATATGCAAAAATACACACACACACACACCACACACAAACCTGCTCACTGTATTAAAAATTGACATTTATGCGGTATTTGAGCAGAAAAGGCTCTCAAATTAACAATCAATATCTACATATTTGTAGATATCATATACATTTTTATGCTTCTGCCCTATAAGACCATAACTATTTGTTGGCATATATATATATATATATATGCATAAAAACACCCATATAAATGATGTGTGTGTTTATGTGTGTATGAATATGTTTCCATGTATATATCAACATATATGTTATATTTATAAAATTATATAATAGCTTTTTAGAAGTTATTTTTAATAAATGTCATTATTTGATAGAGCATTTTTAATCACTCCAAAGTCCAAACAGTTAAGGGTGAGGTTTGATTGGTGAATAGCTATTTATTCTGTATTATGGAAAATTACATTTATTTTATCTGTAACCTGAATGCATACCCACAACTTTATCAAAGTTAGGAATACCAGGAGTGTCTCTGAGTTCTTCTCTTCTAAGTATTACAGCATGAAAATTTTCTATCACAGCTCAGATTAATTATGTAGTAAAAATTATATGCCTTTAAAAAGATCTGTTCAAAACATGTACTGATGCCGTTATCCGTCACAAGAGGGGTTTTTGATAAATATTAAGATGCTATCCTGAATAAATGATCCTCATGACTTCAATTGTATTAGCCAAAGTATTCAGAAATTGACCTTGGCTCAACTTTCCAGAACAATTATAAAAATCTAAGAATCAAAAAGGTTTTCACAGGTCATCTAATGATCTTTTGACAAGCTACTACATGACTTATAGCCAAAAATATTTAGAGGTTAATAAGGCCAAAAAGCACATTGGATTAAGGGGTTTCAAGATGACTTATCTTAAGACTTGGCACAGATCTGATTCTGAGCAAGTTAGAGATGAACATGAAATTTCTTTTATCTTATTGTGACATTTGGAAGAGAAACATTTGTAACAATCCTTAAAGTCTGGTTTCCCAGACTCAATCTGCTGATCTCCACTTATTCCACCTTTATTTGGGCTTGGATTTCTCCCGCAGTTTATTTCTCTGAGCACTTTCACTGATGCTTTACAACTTAAAATGGAATATGCATATGCCTCAGGTAGTTGGATGCCTGTAACATCATTGTTTTGTCTGTGAAATGCACAGCTATGGAGAGAAAGAGAAAAAAATAGTCATGATTAAAACCATCATTACAACTATTTGTGTGTGTGTGTGTGCGTGTGTGTGTAAATGAGCTCGCATGGTCTTACCCTTAAACAGTTTCAAGACTGAAAAAAAATAAAAGGACAATTTTTGTTTGAGGTAATTGAAGTATTTGAAGACTGGTTTTTGGTCTCTTTTTGAAGACTGTTTTTGTTTTACAAGGTGTTTAGCACAGATTTTTTAAAATTTTTTTTAAAACCTAGATTTACTTAAATGGTCTTTAAAATGCATTGTGTAGAATGATGCAGGAATATTTCTTAAGCAACTTTAATAGAAAGTAAAATATAACAAAAAAAATATTTTAAAATTTTATAGAACAATCAAGGCAGAAGGAAGGACTGAAAAATGCCATGATATTTCTTGACCTGTGAGTCTTGTTTTTTTTCCTGGCAATAACAACATCATTTGAAAAGTTTATAATTTCCAAATAAACAATTTCTGACCACTAGACATAATATATAGCATGAATACTGTCCTTTCATTGATGTCAGGCTATATTTTCAGTTGTTTTTTGGAAGATCCACATGATGCTTGCTGAACTAATTAAACTTTGTTTCCATAAAGTTGATGGTTTTTCTTATATAAGCAGGTATATGCACTAGATATTCCCAAACTTCTCAGATTTTATTGTTCAACATTTTGAATAATATTTTTCTTTCATTTTGAACAACAATTTTTCTTTTACCAATATTCAGCTTACATTGCAGATATAAATTGTGGAGCAAGGTTGTTTGAATTAATTACATTCTACTTTTCCCTAATGGAAAATGAATGTTTTTTAGAAAGTTTCTTTTTTCTTTTTTTATTCTCATGCAAATTTGTTGAATCTAGATTTAGCTAGGTGTTGTGCTCCATGTGTGTAGATTTGCATAATATTCATGATATGGATTTTTTTTTAACGGGTGCCAAGAACTTTTAACCGAAGTATTCATGCAGAATGGGAGGGGAGCTCACAACAATATTGCACCTGGAACAGACCAGTGTTTGTCTGATTGTTTACCCTGAACCATTCTGTTTCCTCTAGCACTAAAAATAATTTCCTACAGGTTAGTGTTTGCTATACATCTCAGGCAGAGAATGAACACGTAAAGGTATTCAGTTTCTCATGCTGTTGTCTAGAGAAGGAAGCAAAATAAGCTTCTCATGCTTGGAAATGGGATAGGGGACCAAGTGTGGGACAGTGTACTGCCTCCACAGCATACATCCTAACTTCAGACATGCAGAATTCTCCAGGAGGAAACTGAACAATAAGCAGATGGCCTTGTGAGCCATCTTCTGCCTTGTAGGAAGTTTTTGCAGGCAGCACAAAATGGTGTTCTAGTTCTCAGACTGGGTTCATTCATTTAAGCTTTTGTGCTGATTCTCTTCCATTTCTAAGCATTGTAAAAAAAAATCCTCAGAAATATTCCACAAGGGTCATTAGCTGGATACCTTACAGTTGGGTTTCTTACTAAATCCATTGCAATTGTTACTATCATTTTTTAGTGTTCCATAATTGTTTATTGCCTGAGATGGAATTTTTTTCACACACATTTTCAGCCAGGAGTCTTAAATTTCCAGCTATTTGCTGATTAAGGGAAATTCTTTCCAAAATAAGGCAGCTGCAGGACTCAGTGCTTCAGAAATATCTCTCTGAAAATCTCTGTCAATTTACAATGTATGCACATCCTTAGAGAAACATAACTGATTGCTGGATTTCCTGTTTATAACAAGAAACACAGGGGTTTCTCAAACTGTCGGTTCCATTTTTAATTTTGCAATTTTGTGATTTCAAAATTTAGATATCAGCTGAAAGTTAAAAATTGTGTTCAGCAAAATAAAAATACAATTATTCAGACTATAGTATGTGTTAAAACATTACAGAGTATCAGGGTTTAACCCCATCTGACAATTAAGCCCTATGAGGCTATTTGCTCTCTCCCCACCCCAAGAGGGACTGGGGGGAGAGTTGGAAAAGTAAGAGAGAAAACTTATGTTTAATAGGTTTAATAGGCAATATTACATAAAGGAAAGCAAAAGCAATGCACACAAGGCAAGCAAAACAAGGATTCCATTCACTGCTTCTTGTGGGCAAGCAGGTATTCAGCCAACTCTAAGAAAGCAGATCTCCATCACAGGTACAGTGACTTTGGAAGAAAAATGCCATCACTCTGAACATCCTCCCTTCCTTCTTCTCCCAGAAGTATATGCTGAGCATGATGGCATAGTTGGGTCAGTTGGGTTCAGCTATCCCAACTGTGTGCCCTTTCAGCTCTTGTGCCACTCCCATCTTCCTCACTGGCCGGGTGCGGTGGGGCAAGGAGCAGAAAAGGCTTTGACTTTTTGCCCTGTTCAGTAGTGACTAAAACTTCTTTGTATTATCAATGCTGTTTCCAACACAAATCCCAAAAATGGCTACATACCATGTACTCTGAAGAAAACTAACTCTATCCCAGACAAAACAGCAGAAAAAATTAACACAATTTTGAAGTATACTTCACCTTTATTTGTTCCCCTCCATCTTTGTGGTGCATTGTGCATCTCTTCAAAGCTATCACATTACTAATTTAAAGATTGGAAACAGTCTTCTGCAATTAAAAACAAGAGTTGTCCAGAAAAGGAGGTATATGTATAGAATATCAAACTGCATGCTCTAAAAGCTCTCTGTTCTGAAACAAACAAACAAAAATATACACAGAATAAGCAGACAATTATGGTCAGTATTTAGAGAAAATGTCTTATTTCTATAGTTCATTCATAGAGTGCATTGACAAGAACTGACTCATTATTAATTTGAATGCACCTCAAAAATTGTTTGAAAATTGCCTAGGCTATGTAGCTATGCTTTAGCATTTGCACTCAATGAAGATAGAATATCTCAGAGTCATTTACTCAAATCAATATATGCAATATTTTTAGAAATACTAATGACGTAGTTTGGGATCTGTATATGAAAACTCAGGTGGAAGCACGGTTCAGTTCAGTGGAAGATTTTTTTTGCCCAGCAGCTAAACCACTGACTGCTGTTTTGGCCCTCTCTGTTTTAAACTAGGTTGGATCAATATGAAGTACAAACCCCAGCTTTAAAAAGAGCCTCCCTGACAAGCATCTATATTAAAGTAGGTGATTCCTTTAAAACTGCAAATCAAAAAGCCAATGTGAAAAATAATTTTTTAATATGTCTCTTTCAAAGTGCTGTAAGATCCCAAGGCCTGATTATCAGCTGGAAGGGCAGTTTCACAGAAACAAGTCTGTGCATGATACAGCTCTCTTGATTTTGTCGTGGTATTGTACCATGGTGCATGCAGGAGCTTTTATATGTTTTCATTCAATTTTCTCTGTTCTTGATTATCAAAATTTAGTGGTGAGTGTTTCCAAGAGTTTTTTTGAAAAATCATATATTTTATGGTCAAGAAAAATGATATCTCCTAAAGCAAAATGGAAAATTGTCATCTTTGAATTAGCTTGCAAGGTAGGAATTTTACCACTTCTTGAATTTTTGAGGGAAATTACTTAAGACTTTAAATTTCTAGGGCTATTCCACAGAAATTAGGTTAGCATCAGAATTATTACATGCACATCAGACAATTAACGTAATGTGAGGAAGTACTTTGGGTAAGTTATAAACCTGAGCTACAATTATCGTTGGGGCAAGGTAGTTTTGAAATGAGCTCACAGTCCTTGACGATTAAGTGACTTCTTTAAATGTCTGAATTTTAATAAGTATTATTTGACTGAACTAACATTAGCAGTCCTATGATTTCACTGGCAGAAGAACTTGATTGGTGATAAATTTGGATCTTTATTTAAGAATCCCTAGTTTCATCTGATTAGCAAAGTGTACCTATCCAAACTGGCTTGTATAAAATTTTGACTTTGAAAAAAATTGAAATAAAACCATATAATCTAATAAAGTGGTTGTTTTCTCTTGATAATTTATCATTTTAAACTGTGTTAATATTAGCTTGCAATAAAACCACTCTAATTGTACCATCATCTTAGCTCTCTCTCTGTCCTTTTGAATCCTTTCTCCTTTTATTTCTGTCCTCTTTTTACTTTTTTTTGTTTATCTTAAATATTTATAATGACTGCACAGGCTACACTTAAACCTTTAAAAGACCCTAATCTAGAGATCAAGAAATTAATAGAGGTGATTGGTAAACAGTGTGATTTAATTATTATGTTGTACATATGTCATCTGGTACTCCTACCTTTTCCACCTTGATCTGTGGAAGACCATGTTGAATCAATCAAATAGAGACATTAAGAAAAAGACACATATATTTGTTATTAATAAAATTATAATGCATTGTCATTTGTATGGACCTGGCTTTCATATAGCATAACAAATGACCTTCCTGAGTATATATTGGATTGAAACATTTGGAAACAAGGAGTCATTGATTGTCATTGCAGTGAATTTCTAGTTTGAATTTCTAGAGAATTTCTAGTCTGCATAGGAAAAATGAGGCCACTAGAACTCTGGATGGAAAAAATATTTCCAGATGTTAAATAAAGTCACATGTATCTTTTTTTCTAAGATGGACATAAAATTAAGTGGAAAAACACTGGGGTTTTTCAATAAGTTATTTAGATTATGGCTAAACACATATAATCAGTTTCTGATACTTAGCAGAAAGTTTTAAAATCCAGAAGGATACATGATTTGTGGTAGATGAAGATGTCTGAAAATGGACTTTACTGTTTTTTAATAATTGACTGGTTTTTAATAATTTATTTTCTGTGTGAGAGTCATGTCATGAAAATTTGCACTTATGTGCACACGCAGCCTCCACATGAATCCTGAGTCCTGAACTTTTGCTTAATAGGGCATTTGAGACTTACTGGCCTGTTAATACACTCTTTTTCACTTTCTATTTTGTGGGATTAGATTAACTGTCTGGAGCTTAAGGAAAATGAGAATTGACGCAAAGCTTTACCTGTCTGCAAGGAAAAATAATTTTAAATGAATGTGGAGGTCAGTGGAAAATTACTAATTTTATGCTCCAGTTACTTTTATTATTCAAATGTAGTACCCATGCTTCTGCAGCTATATAAGAAGGAAAAAAGTGGATATCCATTTTTCTTCCAAAGCTGTTTGACTTCTTTTTAATAACTGCAATCTTTGTTTTATATGTAAATTAAAATTGAGTTCTCTTGTTATATATAGCTTAGATTCTTACTCTCAGGCAATGCTATGCAATGCACTTTTCTCTGCAGTGCTTAGACAGACACTTCAGAGACTCAAATTTATTGTCTCTCACTATTCATATAATTTTGCATGGTTAAGTGTGAGAGGTGTAGAATAAAGAGCCTTAAATAAGACACGTCACCCAAAAAGAAGATAAAACCACTCTCTTCATAGCAAAGATACGGATGGCAGATCTGGGAAGGGATAATCTGGGAGTATCCAGTTTGCCCTGATTTTGTGATATGACACACACATCCTGTGGTAACATCTACTCCTTCATGGGACACCATTAAGAGGGCTTCCCTTGGTGTCATGAGTGCTGTGAAGAGTAACCAGGAAAAAGAGGGACATGCTTGGGAAAAGGCAACATGGAAGGAGGAGTTTTCTGCAGTCAGAGTTTTGATTCCCATGCAGTGAGGTAGGGGTGGATCTAGCCTGGAGATTAAAAGAGGCAATCAGTAGGCCACAAGAGAAAGACAGAAGGGGTTTTCTATGATAAATGAAGTGAGGGAGATGGATCAGTATAAATACTGATTCCTCAGTATTTGTCACTATTGAATGATTATCCAGACTTCAGATATGTCTTGATTAGTTACCAAGAGGAGTCAAAAGCCTAGCTACAGACAACCTAATTAAAACTCATAAGTGGACAAATCCGCTACCAGGTAATGCCTAACCTATCTGAAAACCTCTTTAGCTTTGAGAAGCCTGCTTTTGTGGAATGAGAGAGCACATCATCTGCATGCTAAATATACTTAATGAGATGTTTCAACTGTAAATACCACACTTGACACAAGAGAAAACTATTATAGACTATTAGTTAATCTGCTTCTCCTTTGTCATAAAACGACTGCAGTTGTCAATGAGCAGCAATGTTCAAAACAACTCAGTACTAAGATACATTAACGTTACATGATAATCTTCAATGATCTTTAAAGGTAATTTTCAATATCAAAAAGCAGAAGGTTGAACTCATTAGGTGTATTCTGTATGCTTCACTTCTATGACAGATTCAGTGAGTAAAAGAAAGGTATTTAAGTAACCCTTCTGATAATCAGAGTTCCTGCAAAGAAGCTGAGATTTGACCTTTAAAACTATATACTGATTATTGTGTTTGTCAGTTTATTTTAGTGATTCACAGAAGCCAATGCTTTCCCATCTTTCTTCTGCCAGGATTCCATTCTTCACCTTTTGTTTCATAACATTATCTATGTCCTGATTTCCTTTTCCTAAGAAAGAGCAAATTACTTAAAAGACTTATTTACAAGCATATAATTTCAGCAATGCTCTATTTATATGTGTTAAATATCAAGCTCACAGTTAAAGTATATTGGAGTATAAAGAATGCTTTTTTAAAATAGGATTCAAGCTGGTTCTTTAAAAAGCACTCAGGTGCTTTGCTATATTTGAAGACTTTTCTATGTCAGGGTTGTAGGAATCAATCTGCAGTTAAATCTTTCCTCTTGCTCATAAAGGTATTGTGAAAAGAAATGCCAATATTCCCTGGCCACCTTTGTGCACCTGCTAGATGACCCAAATTCATAATACTCCAAGTGACAGAGCCATTATATAAGATGCTGCTTTCAGAGAAGTGGCAAACACTACTTTCTTGTAGTATTCTTGTATTTCTCTGACCTTACATTTGGAAATATTTACTTGAAATTAATATGAATTTATTTCTCCTTGCAGTATGAACATACAAGGGGGATTTGGCCATCAATTTGTAATAAAAGTTACAAATAAAGGATAAGGATAAATTTCTTTTCTGGATTACAAAGGTTTTAACCAGTTCCTATGCATAATAATATTACTCTTCACCTTCTAGATAATTCACTTTAGTGACAGCCAGAATATCCATTGTTGTCACAGCCTGCCTCTGATTTAAAAAGTGTAGCAACACAATGCAAAATGCTTAACAACTGTTTAAGAAGGCAAAAATACCTTCAAACACACTCTCCAAACTTCCCCTTTCTGAAATGGACAAGAGAAGTAATTTCCAAATGCTTAAAATCCCATGCTATCTATCAGTCATGGAAAGTTCAACCCCAATGAACTTCAGCTATTTTTAATTCAGTGATCAACTATGGGTCCAGAGCAATTTTTCAGCTAATGAGATTCTGGTTCTATTAGTACGTTCCAAAGCTTTATAAGATGGTATTCAGAGATCAGATACTAAATATGAAGCAAGAACTCTCAAAATGAAGTCCTAAACTACACCTCCTTACTTGAAAATATTCTGTAAAGAATTAAATGAGCATTCATTTGTTCTATGTTCATTGTAGCTGATTATTACCTTTATCTCCTTGTATTATGGACAGATTTGTGAAAGACGTACATTTACTGGTTGTTTTTGTTTGTTTTTTTTTGTTTTGCTATGGCCAATGTCTTGCTTTTCTATTTTAAGTTAATGCACATGCTGGATTTCATATCCTTGGTCACAGAAAAAAAGCCATATTATATTAGGTAACACAGAAACAAAAAATACAAGGAGAAATTTTCAAGTCTTTAATTTTACTATTTCTCTTACAAATCTCTTTCATAAGAGAGAAAAAGTTATAAAATATGAAGACTTTAGGTGGAATATTAAATATAAATGGCAAAAGAAAAACTAAAGCAAACAAAATAATGGGATGAAAAAATATAAGAAAATTATAGATGTGGGTTCACCCTGGCGGGATGCCAGGTGCCCACCAAGACCACTCTCCTCCTTAACTGGGCAGGAGGGAGAAAATATAAGGAAAGTCTCATGGGTCAAGATAAAGGTAGGGAAGGATCACTCACCAGTTATGTCACAGGCAAAACAGACTCAGCTGGGCAAAATTAGTTTAACATATTGCAAATCAAAGCAGAGTAGGGAGATTGGAAATAAAATCCAAATCTTAAAACCCCTTTTTCCTGATCATTCTGCGTTTTCTGTCCCTTCCTCTCCACTGTAGCACAGAGGGACAGGGAATAGGGTCTGTGGTCAGTCCATCACACATTGTCTGTGCCCCTCCTTCCCTCTCAGGGAGAGAACTCATCACATTCCTTACCTGGCCCGGTATGGGCTCCCTCCCATGGGAACATGAATGTGTGTGTTTTTGCCAGGGGTTGCATTTTTTCCCAAACTAGTCCGGAATGGCTCCCCTCCGTGCGCTGCAGTCCTTTAGGAAAAGGCTGTTTCAGTCTGGGTTCCCCCTGCAGTCACACGTCCTGCCACCAAACCTGCTCCAGCATGGACTCCTTGCTGCACCAGTCCACAGGTCCTGCCAGGTACCTGATCCAGCACAGGCTGCCCACTGGGTCACAGCTGCCTCCAGGCATCTACCTGCACTAGTATGAGGCCATCCCTTCATTGGCTGCAGGGGGAATCTCTGCTTCCCTGTCTACCTCCATGGACCACACCATGGTCTTCACTATGGACTGCATGGAAACTCAGCTCCAGCTCCTGGAGCACCACCTCCCCCTACTTCTTTACCAACCCTGACATCTGCCTGGCTGATTCTCTCATACATTTTCACTCCTTTCTGTCTCTTCTGCAGGAGTTTGGTGTCTTTCCCCTGTCCTGAATACATTATCCTGGAGGTGTTACTCCCATTGCTGATGGGTGTGTCCCTGGGCAGTGGTGGGTGCTTTTTGGAGCCAGCTGGCATTGACTCAGTTGAACATGGGGGAAGCTCCTCACAGCTTTTCATACCTGCCCAATTAATTCCAGATCTATTTTCTAGTGTGTTATGTCCATTTTATTTTATTTTTTTGTAAAGAATAATAATAAAAAAAAGATATTGTATGCTTAAGAAATATCATCTGCAAAATGAAAAATCAAACCATGTTAAGAGGTCATTTTTCTTTTGTTTTAAGCTTAGAAGATCACGCTATGAAATTGTTCTGTTAGGAACAAAACCAGATTTCTCTCTATAACCTGTACCAATATGAATTGCTCTCCTGGAGATCGGCCAAACAACCTGGAAATAATTTGAACAACCAGTGATCCATGTTGAATGATCTTTACCTCCTCACTCTCTGCCTGCTTTTGTTCTTGGTTTGCATTTTTTCTTCAATCAGATGGTTGCTTCTTGAATAAAGAAGTATGACTAATTGTTTAAAAATATTTTAAACATATCTTGAAGTACTCCATTATGACAAGTTATGTCAATGCTGCAATGCTTCACTACCTACTCTCCTGTTTTGTTAATGACAAGTGAAATGTTAATGACAAAGTGAAATTTGTTAAATGAGCTACAGTGTTGAATGCAATGCGAAGGGTGCTTGATGCACAATTCTCACTAATGATTTAAAAAAAAAAGAGTGGCTCATTTCCTGTATTATGTTAATACTAATATTTTCAGCTCCTATGTAAACATTAGCTCTTAATCCATAGAAGAGCCTTGGGAGGCAGTTTTACCTTTCTATTCTACTGAAAACTTGCAAGTCCAGAGTTTGATCCCTAATAAATATGGCCTGAATTTAAAAGGTCTTCAGCACAAAGGACCATCTGTCACTAGAAGTGGATTGTTATTTGTAAATTCAGGTAATTTTATTGGAAATCCCAAGTATGGATTTAGAAGTATATGTTCCCTCTGGAGAGGAGAAGGAAGAAAAGCAGCCCAAATATCTGAAAATAAATATTTGAATTCACTTCATGCCTAGATTCTACTTAGACCTTAGAGCTCCGTATATTTCCAACTTAATGTTTAAAGTCATTCCTCCACCATAAGTGAAAACTGAGAGTGAATAAATAGTTGCACTTTATCTTTTTTTGGTGTTAGTAACCACATACCATGTACAAGTATCCAGAACAAAAAAACAAAAAAATAAAATAATTTGTCCATTTTTCAGAAATGGCTAGAGATTATCATTGTTCTGAGAAATAATATTTTGATTTTATTGGAGGGAATTATGAGAGAAGAGTGAAATGGTTGGCAGTGAAACCCAGTAGATCATTACAGCTTCTAACCATGTAGCACCTGTAGAAGCCCAGAAGATAAGGGGTTAAGATGTATGTCTCAAGCACCAACAGCCATCAAGCCACCAAGGATATGTGAGAACCTGCTGTGCAAACACGAAAGGAAAACCAGGCTGTGACTGCTAAAGGGGCCATGTTGTAGCATAACATGGAAGCACTTCTTTTTTGAAGAATTCTTCAGAGCGTCTCCCAGCAGAAATGATGGCTCTGGACCAGTTAAATTAAAAAAAATTAACTTTTTCTTTGTTTGTTTTAAGCATTCTTTACCTTAGTTCTCCACTGAGTTCCTGAAAACCATCAATCTCTTGGTAGAAGAGTACAGGTGTCAATGCTCTTAGTGGAAGTGGTCCAGCAGACTCCCACCACTTGTCCAAATCCATACTGACAATTTTGCATGAGACTATCAGGTTGATACTAATTTTAGCAGCAGAATGTGGGTGTCAAAAGAATTGAGAGTGGAAGCTTCTAGGATGAGCAAGGTGGGGCTGACTGTCAATGTCAGATGATGGGAAAAATCATGCTTGGTAGAGAGTTAATAGTAATCAGACATCTGATTAAGGAGAGAAATAATTATAGAGAGAACTGATTAAGGGAAAGGAAGCCAGCACTCATCAAGGATAGCATGAGAGACAAGATACTAGAAGATGCCTAAACTGCCAAAAGAAATGTGGGTGTAATTGTCTCTTCTAGCTTCAAGAAATATTGATTAGGGAAAGTGCTGTACAGAGTGAGTGTTTGGGAAAACTGAAAACTTAGCTAGATAAAAAAAACCTGAAAACTGAGCAAGATAAAAACCTAAGGGGCAAAATATGGCAGAGAGCTTTCTAAAACAGAGCAGTATTTGAGAAATGCACAGCAGGTAAGGCTGGACATAGAGACAAGCAACCACAACCTGGCAAAGCAGAGCAGAGTGGAGGGTGGAAAAAACACCCCATCCCAGCACAGAAGAAATGAAAGGGTCTAGCTGGAAGAGCAAGAAATTTGTCTTGAAAGTACCCTCTTAAGACTGTAGAGAAAGGGAGGTGTTTGTTTCATGTAAGGTTATGATTTAAAGTGTTGGTCACTAACTACAGAGGTCTGTAGAAGCAGAGGCCCTTTATTGCCTGATCAGTTGCTTCCAAATGAGAAGTTTTTAATTAATGTGATAAAAAAATGAAAAAAATGTACATTTTTAACTTTTTCCTTTTAGCTTCAACTTTATTCCCTAGATAAATGCCCAGCACTTTAATGGAATATGGTGACAATGCGTCTCAGAGCAAGAAAGCTGTTTACTTTTCTAATTATGTATTATTAAAGTATTTTCTCATGATGGGAGGGTAAACACACTCTTTAATTACTTTAAATTCCTATGAAAATTGACTCTACTCTGCTACCCATTACTTTGCTTTCTTTTTTTCCTCTTCTACATGTCTCTAAGTATTGCTGATAACAATTTATCATTTATTAAAATACTTTGTCAAATTTTATTCTGTGGAGTTTTTTCTCTTTTTTTTTGTTGTGGTTATGCTGATTTTAATATGCTTGGTTGGTTATAATAGTCATTTATAACAGTATAATATAACTATGTCCATTTATTTTGATGTGCAATCTTTTGGGGAGTATTAAACAAACTACTAATGATGAATGTCTTCAAAATAGAGAATACAGAAACCAAGTATGCAAAGAGCATTACATTTGCTACTGTAATTCAAAGACTGTTCATCCCTCTCTTCCACTGATGTAAATCAGAAATGGCTTCATTTTAGTCCATACATATCTTTTTATATTTACATATATATATGTATATATTTACACAGTGATAACTTATTATAAAAAACATGCAGATCTTACCTTTATTCTCCATTAATTTCTACTGCATAGTGAGGTGTTAATTTTGTTCTAAGATCTACTGCAATTGTAATATCTTACAGTGAAAAATACTGCACAAAGTTTGGAAACAAATTAATATGAATTCTTCTTTTGATTTTTGTGAATTCAGGAAAATGTCGTCCTTTTTTTCCTCCCTCATTTTTGTATGATATTCTATGCAAGATAACCATACCAGAGTCCTGTAGGGGAAAAAAACCAGATCTGCTTTTAGGGTATAGAATCATAAAAGGAGAGTTCTCTCTCTTCTGCTCAAGTCTGAGGTTTGGAAAGCCATGCCACCTATCTAAGCTATTCCATTCCTAGCCATTCTATGTGCCACACCTCTTCACTTGCCGAAACACAGTCTCATGCACTGGATCCTGAATAATAAGGCTATAATAATAATAATAGTGTATAATAATAATAATAATAATAATAATAATAATAATGTTTTGCACTGGATCCTGAATAATAAGGCTCTTCTAGTTTTGGGGTTGTTTTATCTTCAAGTCTTGCTTTAATACATAAAATGATGATGAAGGAACTGGAAATAGAGGCTTCCATCAAAGTTGAAATTTGGTTTCAGTAGCAAAGTTTATTTTCCTTGTTGTATGCAAAGCAAGGTCTTGGTGGTTCAACTTTTCTGCTTCCATGCTAAATTAAGCACAGCAAATAATTCCTCTTCAACTTCTCTCTTTGCCTTTGAGCCTCTACAGCTGCATCTATTCAGCCTGGATATCTAAAAAGCAGTAGATACCACTACAGAGGCTGGACCTCATTGCTTCTGATTTTATGTAGTTAAAGTAGGAACTATTTCAAATTAAGTTCTTTTGGATCCTGATGTGTTGGTTTTCTATCCAAAGACACTTACTATGGAGAATACATATATGAGGTTTGCACCTGTTGGCAATATCACATTAAAATATGGTTTATGAGGTACCAAAGCATGGTTTATGATCAATGTGTTTCCAAACTGAAAGTGAGAAATGGCCTGTATAAAAGACATAGACCAAAAATATGAACAATTAAAGACAAATCTTAAAATACCATCAGAAGTATTCAGTGCTCTTGTAGAGTTTTGACTGTGTCTGGAATTCCAAGTGTAGAAAATTTTGTATCATGTGCAAATTCTGTACCATGTGCCAGTACAAGGTGATGACATTGCTAATTTTCAGAGTAAACTGATATAGCAGTTTAACATGCTATATATTTATATGTTGTTTGCCTACAGAAAATTCTTCTTTGACAGAAACATACAGAGACAGGATAATTTGCAGTTTAAACAAAGGTGTGTAAATACATGTATTTTTTAGTCAATTATTCTTCCTATTTTGTCAAAACAAAAATTTCACTGAAACATATGTAAACTTTGATGCACCTACTGTTTTTTTCCCTTAAGTTATGGTGACTATTTAAAAAAAATGGCAGAATATTCATATTTCATTTAAAAAGGTATTAAAAAAATGATTTCTTCATTATTGTTGTGTATGGATGGAAAGTTTGGCTATACAGCATGTTTTTTTATATAAGTTTTGGACAATAGCAAGTAAAATCCTCCAATGCATATATTTGATTTCCTTGACAGAGAGAAGCAAACATGCTTATTAACTCTAATAACTCTGTGAATCTTTAAAGCTGTCATATCAGTCTGGATGTACGGTTGGATGTAGGTAGCAGAACTTTGACTCAACATGTCACTTCTTACCTTGCCAAGCTTGAGAAATGTGAGCAATGAGACTAGAAAAATGAAATATTGCCTGACAGCAGCCAGGTTTCCAGACTGAGGAATCCTACTGTAAAGGTACCTTGACAAAAAGTGTGTCACTCTTAGGACCTTTCAGATTAGTGGAGTGATGCAGCTTTATTATCAGACATTGTTCAATTCATCATAAACGTCTTACTGCCACTGCACCTTATGTGAGAAAAGGGCTATATAAAAGCATACTATATTCCAATCTAATTCACACAATGGCTTTCTTGGTAATTAAGATCCAAGTGGTGTTAAATTTCTAGGGATTTGTATGAATCATATGATTTAAAATGGCTACATTAAAACAGTTGGTGTCACTACTTAAGAAGAGGAGTGGAAAGGGATCTTTGAAAAGTAATAAGATTTATTTAGAGACTCAATTTATTTCTAAGTGACTACCCCAAATTGATCTGAAAAAAATAAATGGAAAGAAGATCTTTATAACTTTTCAGCTGATGGCAGTATGTCTTTTAAATCCACCATTAAAAGCCTGTTCAGTGGCCATAAATATAAGCCCAGAGAACAGAGTTTGCAATAAAATACTTGGTGTTGCACAAAGATAGGAATTTCACAATTAAAATTGTTTTATGCATGCTTTAGATCTTTTGAGAGAAAGTATTCACTCTGTCCCTTATTGCCTATTCTGTAACCAAGAATATTCATGGATGCTTCTGTACAGAGGACCTGACCAGAATAATGTTCATAACAATGATGGGAAGGCCAAAATCCACCATCCTCCCTAGCATCCATACTGCCTAGTTTCATAAACTCTTCATAGAAACCAAGAAGACTCTGCCTGGCATACTGGAAGAAGGGAGAAGACTTGTCTCCTACCACTTAAAGTCTTTATGACATGAAGACATACAGTATGAATGACTTATGTGTAGCAAAGCTCTCATTTGAGGAGTATAAACTCTCTAATATTCTTCAGAAATGTATACATGAGATAGTATATTTAACCCAAAATCAATCCTTTTGAAAACTACAAGAGAACTGATCCTACAGTTTTGTCATTGTTTGTTTCTGTCCTCCATGCACTCTTTCCTTAGGTATTATTATGTACTGATAAAATCCTCCTGAGCCTTCTTTTTTCCAGCCTGAATAGTCCCAGCTCTCTCAGTATTTCCTCATAGGACAGCTTCTCCAATTCCTAAGACATTTTAGTGGCCTTTTGCTGGACTCTCTCCAGTATGTCCATCTCTTTGTTGTACTGAGTAGCCCAGAAGTAGTCTCACTAACCCAGGTATGGTGTCACCAGAGCTCAAGAGTGGTGAAAAATTGTCTCCCTTGCCAGCCAGCAGCAGTCTTCTTGATGAAGTCCAAGATACTCGTGGTCTTTCTTGCTGTAAGGGAATACTTGCATTATCTTTTCAGAATTGTCAGGCTCTCTGATAAATGAATTCTCTAATAAACTGAAAATATAGAGCTTTTGATTTTAGGTCCAATGATTGTGTTATTTTGTAGTTGGAGAGCTATGTGGAGTTCTTTTAATTTTTATTTTTGTTTGCTTTGATTTTTAAATTCTAGAAGCATATGTCCACTCCCTCATATTTAGAGATGTCTCAGCGTTATCATAGCTACCTCATTCTCCTAAAGAGTAAGTCACTTCTGTTAAGTTTGATATCCTTTTGTACAAACTAGCTCCCTAGGCTTTTGTGCTGTCCACTGTATTGCTGTGCTTCTTAACAGCCATTCTTATGGTGCTCTAGTGAAATCTACACAATCTGGCATTCTTTCCAGGCCTCTCTGTTCCTTCAAAGATATTTTCATTAGGAAACATTGAAATAGAGAAATTAGTTTTCTTGGGTTACTGACTCACCAACTAACCTTGACCAAAATTACACTTAAGTTTATGTTACAACCTCTCAAACCACTCCTCCCCTCCTGTCACAGCCAACAAATCACAGTCAGCAGAAGAAAAGCTGCCTGACTGCTCAGTCCTTTTAATGCAAAGTGGGATTCTGAAGAGCAAAAGTATCAACCTAATAATTACAACTAACTGGCCAGCCTTTGCTGTAAGCCAGCTAAATCCATATGACCTTCTCTTCCATCATTGTTGCTGCTGAAAAAAGCAATCTTCAGCAGAGCAGAGGTGGTAAATTTCCTACTAGTTCCTGTCTGTTCTGCCCTTTGGTTAGTTTAAGTAGATGGTGGTGGCATGATGTTTGTGTTCCTAGCTCATCTGCCTAAAATTCAGGGTCCCAAATCAACTAAGAATTCAGCTTTCTTCTCTTCACACTTCTGCATTCTCATCCAAACACACCCCCAACAGCCTAAAATCTCTCTAGATGTCACTAGAGGAGGAATTTACTGGTGTCCTACTTGAGATGTAATCACACTGCCTTGTATTTAGCTAGGATGAATAATGGATAATGAAGTAGCACAGCCACCACTAGAGAGAGCTCTGATACTAGAATTATGATCAAGCCCTATTTTATCTAAGTTCCTATTGCAGAGTTCAGGGGCAGTTTCTTGAATGGATGGAGTGTCAAAAAGGGAAGAGCAATACAAAATAGAAGGAACTGTAGTGTGTTAGGGAAGATTTTAGACTCAATATTATTGGACTGTGATTGGTCTACAGAAAGGAGAGGGTGTTTTTCTAGTTTGGCCTCTTTCCACTTTAATTCAGAAGTTTTTTGACATTCCACTTGCAATACTTATTGCTGCTCAGCCGCTCTGCTTCATGGTTTATGACTTAATATTGCTTTCAAGAGAATATAGGATTAAAATAGAATACTGGAATTTAGGGCGAAAAACATGATTTATGAATCATGCCATTTATTGTTGCTTAGGTACTTCAGTAAAATTTATGCAATTTTGACAACTCAGCACATCCATGTAGTTTGACTATTCAAATGGAATATATCTTTGAGCAGCGAAATTGTATTCTTCTTTCATTAACACCAGAAAATAAATATGCTGCATACCAACACTATCAAATGGGGACTAACAATGCTTGAATAAGTAAAGAACAGAGGCAATTCCATTGGTTTTTATAAATAGTACAGGAAAGGTACCATAATTTGGTCAGTATTCCTCTAATAGCCTCTTAAATGTTATTCCAACACAATGTAGGAGTAAGGTCAACACGGCAGCTGTGTGAACAGTGTAAGTAAAACAAGGATGAAATACCCTGTGACATAATGACAAAGAGGAAGCCAGTGTTCAAAGCCTGTATTTGAAAACCATATTCAGCCTCCATTAATTCCATGTGCTCCAGAAGAACATAATCCCTCAGATTTGGATCAATCATCCCAGCCAGAAAGTATGACAGCTTCAGAATGTCTTTATCTTGGTTCCTAGTTGCTTATTTGAGACTTCTTTTTCAAAATACACCTAACCTTCTTCATTAATTTTGTTCTGTGAGACTCTGAAAACAGACACTACCCTTCCACTTTCAGCAATAAAGTGACAGTGCTTCAAATTTCTTTCCAAGAGACCTTCCTTCACCGTTCTTTGTAGGAGTAACCAGCAAACACAGATAGTCTTCCCACCACTTTATCACCTCTTTCACCCAACTTGGTCTGGATCACTTCCAGGGATGGGGAATTCACAGCCTGTCCCAGTGCCTCACCACGCTCACAGTAAAGGATTTCTTCCTAATATCTAATCCAAACCTACCTTCTTTCAGTTTAAATCAATTACTTATTGTCCTATTGTTGCCAGAACACATCACTATCACTATGTAAGCTTACAAAATGGCCCTCTATAGCTCTCCAGCAGGCCCCTTTTAGGTACTGGAAGGGTTCTGTAAGGTCTCTCTGGAGCTTTCTCTTCTCAGGACTGAACCACCTCAAATCTTTCAGCCAGTCTTCACCAGACAGGTGTTCTAGTCCTACAATCATCTTCGTGTACCTTCTCTATATTCATTCCACCAGGTCCATGTTATTCTTATCACTGGGGCTCCAGAGCTGGATGCAGTAGTCCATGTAAGGTCTCATGAGAACAGAGTAGAGGGGGGAAATCCCGGCCCTTGTCCTGCTAGCCACAATGCTTTGGACATGCCAGTGGCCTGGTCTGGACAACCCTGGCCATGGTTGACCTTCTGGGCTGCAAGTGCACTTTGAAGCTCATGTTGAGCTTTTTGTCAGCCAACACTCCCAAGTCCTTCTCCTCAAGGCTACTCTCAATCCATTCTCTGCTCCACCACTATTTGTGCTTGGGATTGCCCAGACCCAAGTGCACTTGGCCTGTTGAATTTCATGAGGTTTGAATGGACCCATCTCTTAACCCTTTCAAGGTCCCTCTGGATAGCATCTCTTCTCTCCAGTGGGCTGACCACACCACAGAGTTAGATGTAATGGTCACACTTTCTGAGGGTACACTCAATCCCACTGTTCTTGTCACTGACAAAAAAATTAAACACCACTGGTCACACCACCTACCACTGGAGGAATGCCACTCATCAGGGAATGCAATTCAGATTTGTTGGAGTGGTGGTGGAGGGGAGTCTATAATAATTTTTTAGGACCCTGTAGAAGCCAAGAAGATAAAGGGCTAATATGTGGGTTTCAAACAGTGTTTACTTGATGGCTGTAGAGCCAGCCAAGGGTTGTCAGTAACAATCTCTTTGCCTCACTTTGCTGACAAAAGGAAAGAAATGGATGCCACATGTTGTGGAATCATGGAATCATAGAATTGTTAAGGTTGAAAAATACTTCAAAATCATCAAGTCCAACCTTCAATTAGCACTACTGCTATGTCAAATCTTGATTGTAGTATAGTTTTTGATGTTCAAGACCTTCTCAACTCCTATAGCCTGGTGGAAGGTGAAATAGATGAGGCCACTGTGAGGTAGATGCACAAATAGTTTGAAGGATTATGGAATGATCCAAATTTTACGAACAGCTCAGAAAGCTCAGTGTGAAGAAAAGGGGGGAACAGTCAGAAGAGTGTCAGTGGTATATTTGAATTAATCTTTCCCCCTCAAATACATCCTCATTTTAACCAAAGATATTTTGGAAACCTGAAATAACTAAGTTTGCTTACTATCCAAAGAACTGAGTGTATGGAAAGAGGGGAGAGATGACATCTGACAGTGCTCCAGTTGAGCACTGCCCACAAAGTGGGCAGAGGACTGACCAGCAGGCTGGAGGGCCAGTGGGCTGCAGGGACTATTGCTTTCCCTCAAAAGCTTCTTGAAGTCTGCATGCAGCTGATTTGAGTGCAGTGACAGTCAGTTTCATCTGCAGTGCCCTGCCTAAATATTTCTTGTGAAGTCTGCCATTAGAAGTAAATGTACTGCAGAGAGGGAGAAAAATATGTAGCGCCTTGGAAGTATAAACAAAAGTAGCAGGTTTTAAAAATTATGGTGTATATATCTAAAAAACATGAGTTGCACAGCTGTAACCATTACCTCTTTATAGCATCTTTTATAAACAAGTCCTTAAAATACTCATGGGTTTCTCTTTGCTAAAAAATGCAAAACAAACTTGAGATTTGAATGAGCTCACTTTAGTGAATAATATTATGCTGATTTAACCCAGTTGAACATCTGTACAATGACTGTATATACAGGAATATAACATTATTCAGTAGACTCAGAATCACAGAATCACTAGGTTGGAAGAGACCTTCAAGATCATCAAGTCCAAACCATGCCCTAACACCTCTAGACCATTGCACTGAATGCCATATACAGTCTTTTTTTAAACACATCCAGGGATGGTGACTCCACTACCTCCCTGCGCAGACAATTCCAGTACTTTACCACTCTTTCCATAAAAACTTTTTTTCCTAATATCCAACCTATATTTCCCTTGATGTGGCTTGAGACTGTGTCCTCTTGTTCTGTCAGTCACTGCCTGGTGAAAGAGACCGACCCCACCTGACTACAAACCCCTTTCAGGATGTTGTAGGGAATGATAAGGTCACCTCTGAGTCTCCTTTTCTCCAGGCTAAACAACCCCAGCTCCCTCAGCTGTTCCTCACAGGTCTTGTGTTCCAAGCCCCTTACCAGCCTTGTTGCCTCCTCTGGACTCTCTCAAGCAACCCAACATCCTTCCTAAATTCCAAATGCAAGGGAAGAATGACATCCCTGCTCCTGCTGACCACACTATTCCTGATCCAGGCCAGGATGCTGTTGGCCTTCTTGGCCATCAGGGCACACTGCTGGCTCATGTTCAGCCAGCTGTCACCAGTACCCTCAGGTCCCTTCCTGCCTGGGCACTGTCCAGCCACACCATCCCCAGCCTGTAACATTGCAGGGGGTTTTTGTGGCCAAAATGCAGGACTCAGAATTTGGAATTATTGAACTGCGTCTTATTGGACTCTGCCCATCCATCCAACCATTCCAGGTTTCTCTGCAGAGCCCTCTTAACTTCCAACAGATTGACACACGCTCCCAGTTTAGTGTCATCTGCAAATTTACTAAAGAAAGACTCAATACCCTCATTCATGTCATCAATAAAAATATTGAACAGGACACAGACCCCTGAGGGACAGCACTGGTGACTGGCTGCCAGCTGGATGCAGCACGGTTCACCACCACTCTCTGGGCCTGGCCACCCAGCCAGCTCTTAACCCAGCAAAGAGTGCTCCTGTCCAAGCTGAGGGCTGCCAGCTTTTCCAGAAGTGTGCTGTGGGATACAGTGTCCAAGGCCTTGCTGAAGTCCAAATAGAAAACATCCACAGCCTTCCCTGCATCCACAGGTGGGTCACCTGGTCATAAAAAGAGATCAGGCTGATCAAACATGACCTACCCCTCCTAAACCCATGTTGGCTGGGTCTGATACCCTGGTGTCTCGGATTGGAAGACAGGTGTCCGCTAGGGAGTGCAGGAGCCTCCCTTGGAATGAAAAGTGTAAACCCCCTCCCTCTGAATTATTATTATTTTGAAATCAAGGGGATTTCAGGCAAAGATACAGGGATAGGAATACCAGTTATTTGCTAGGATGTACAACAAGGCAAACAGACAAAAATAACTACAGCATTAACAACAAACCAGGGACCCCATGACAGCCTTCTCAGCCAAGATGGGAAAGGATGGAGGAGAGGCTTTGCTTCACAAACCCCCTAGGGCAGTCAGTCCCAGTGCTCCTGCAGGACTTGGCAGAACAGCTGGCTGGAACAGCAGGGATGAGTAGAAATCCCAGGTGGGTGGATGAGAGAGATGTATCAGAAGTTCCACGGCAGTGGCTGGCACTGCCACACGTCCCAGCAGGACAGGGGATGACGAGAACCTACAGACAAAAAAGAAGCAAAAGGAGCTGCTCCATCTGGGTGATGGTGAATTTTCTTCTCCAAGCTGCAACAGCTCTGAGTGTCTTGCTCTCAAGCCCAAGAAACCAGCCAGCCCCCAGCTGCTCCCCGCTCTTCTCCTCCCCTGCCCCCCTTCCCTCTTGGGCCCAGCCAAACGCTTTGTGTTTCTCAAGCACCGAACAAGTACCAGCACTCAGGTTTCCCCACAACTAATAGGCAAAAAATTCTATAGGTGAGAAGGAACAACAGGAAGGACACACAAGCCCCAACACCTAGCCATCCTGTAAATGCTGCATGATGACACTCAGTATAAACTCTTCCATTACCTTACCAGGTACTGAGGGCAGGCTGACTGGCCTATAATCACCAGGATCCTCCTTCTCAATCTTTTTGTGAATGAGTGTCACATTGACCAGCTTCCAGTCATCTGGAACCTCACCAGTGAGCCAGGACTGTTGGTAAATGATGGAGAACGGCTTCACAAGCTCATCTGCCAGCGCTCTCATCAGCCTAGGCTGGATCCCATCTGGTCCCATAGATTTATAAACATCCAAGCAGCTCAGCAATTCTCTGACTGCCTCCTCCTGGATAACAGGGGGACCATTCAGCTCCCTGACACCATCAGCCAACCCAGGAGGAGAGTTGTCCTGAGGACAAGCTGTCTTCCCACTGAAGACTGAGGCAAAGAAGGCATTAAGCACTTCTGCCTTCTCCTCATCTGCAGTTACTAAGTTCCCTCCCTTATCCAATAAGGAACAAAGGTTGGTCTTACCCTTCCTTTTGCCATTAATATATTTGTAAAATCATTTTTTATTATCCTTTACAAAATTTTCCAGTTTAAGTTCAAATTGAGCTTTGGCCTTCCTAATTTTTTCCTGCACACTAGCAGCTCCCTGAAATAGCTCCTGAGAGACCTGACCTTCCTTCCAGACATGATACATCCTCTTTTTATTCTTAAGTTCCTTGAAAACCTTGTTCCCCATCCAGATTGGCTGTTTGCCTCATTGGCTCATCTTTCTGCACACAGGGACAGCTGTTCCTGTGCCCTCAAGATCTCTGTTTTGAAGCATGCCCATCTTTCCTGATCTCCTTTGTTTTTAAGGGCTGCTTCTCAAGGAACTCCCTGAATAAGTCACCTACATAAGCCAAATTCTGCTCTCCGGAAGTCCAATGTAAAAGCCTTATTGATGTTCCTCCTGATTTCACCAAATATCGAGAATTCTATAATTTCATGATCACATTTCATGCCCCAAGGGGCCTCCAACCACCAGATCTCCCACCAGCCCAACTCTATTTGCAAACAATAGATCTAATATAGTCCCTCCCCTGGTGGGCTCACTCACAAGCTGTGACAAAACGTTGTCCTCCACACACTCTAAAAAACTTCCTGGACTGCCTCTTTTCTGTTGTATTAAGTTCACAGCAGATGTCTGGCAGGGTGAAGTCACCTACAAGAGCAAGGGCTGGTGTTCCTGGAACATTCTTCAGTTGCTTATGGAATAAGTTGTCCACCTCTCCTTCCTGGTGGGGTGGATGATAACAGACTCCCACTAGGAGAGGCCTTGTTGGTCATCCCCTTAATTTGTACCCATAGACATTCAACTTCATCATCACTGGCTTCAATACCCATGGCATCAAAAGCCTCCCAATTATAAAGTGCCACCCCTCCACCTCTTCTCTCTTTCCTGTCTCTCCTGAAGAGCTTGTAGCCACCCAGTGCAGCATTCCAGCCATGTTAGTCATCCCACCATGTTTCTGTGATGGTGACTACATCATAGCTTTGCCGTTGCACGATGGCTTCCAGCTCTTCTTGTTTGTTACCCATGCTGTGTGCATTGGTGTACATGCACCTCAGCTGGGCTACTGATTTCACCTCTAACTCAGGCTTTCCACCCTTGGGCCTGCTTCCAGACAGCCCAGAAGCATTTCCTTCTCCCTTCAAAGCTAGTTTAAAGCCCTCTCAATGAGGTCTGCCAGGTCATGAGCTAGAAACCTTCTGCCCTTAACAGAGAGATGCAGGTCATCCAGTTCCAGCAGGGCAGGTGCTGTAAAAGTTGTCTCATGATCAAAGGACCCAAAATTCTGCCAATGACACCAACACTTGAGCCACTTGTTGATAATGTGGGCTCTCCTACTCTTGTCAACATTTTCCTCTGCTAGCAAAGGGACTGAGCAGAATATTACCTGTGCTCCTGCCCTATCAACCACTTGATGGAGTGCTCTAAAGTCCCTTTTAATTGCCCTGACACTCTTCAGTCTCATCACTGCCAGCCTGGAGTATCAGCAGTGGGTAACAGAGAGCTGAATCAGCCCAAGAAGTCCCTTGGTAACATCCTGTACTCGGGCCTCAGGGAGGCAGCAGACCTCTGTATTGGATGAGTCCCATTGACAAATGGGGCTCTCTGTTCCCCTCAGAAGGGAGTCACGCACTACAACTACCCTCCTTTTCCTTTTAATGTTAGAGGTGGTGACACATCTGACAGATGAAGGGTAATTGGGAGGCCCACTGAGCAGATAATTTTCTTCTGTGTCATCTGGCTGACCCTCTGGATCCAGGGCCTCATACCTATTCTGAAGTGGAAGCTGGGTAGGTGATGGGGATCAGGGTGAATTTTTATTACCTCCCCAAACAGGGATCCATTTCCACTCCCCTTCATCTACCAGGTGTCCTATTGCCTGAGAGTGGGAGGCATGGGAATCCTCTGACTCCTGGTGGGCCTCCCTTAAGGATAGATCAAATACATATCATAGGTTAGGTATTCTAAGGAGGAAATTAATGTCTCTAAAGAGGCTTCAGTATTGTCTACTGAACTGCAGTGTTTTGAAATATAACTATTGTCATGCATTTTACCTGTTCCACAATCCTCCTTTGTGTAGACTGCCTTTCATATGAAAAATCTCCAGAAATGACACTTGGAAGTAAAGACTTAAGCACTCATTTTTCACATTGCTGGTGTTTTCAACAGATCAATGACATTGTCTTCATTTATACCAGGAGAAAATAGTCATAAAAAAAAAAAAAAAAATCCATTGTAATTACATTGAATTAGAATTAAAGAAAATAAGATAAAACGAAGGAATAAAATATGTTATCAAAAATTTCTTTTCAAGGAAGGTTTGGAAAGAGAGAAGTGAAGCAAAGGAGTGGCAGGAGTCTGTGTGTTGTATAGAACCTGAAGTCTCTCACAAAATGAGCAAAATTATATTTGAATACAGTAAAACCTTATCTCCACGCATTTAAAAAGCTGCAGTCAGTGTGATGAAGGGGTTAATATCTAGTTTAAATGCACTTCCATGCATTCCAAACATGGAGGAGACTTACAAAAGAGAGAGGAAATGGCAGATGCTGAATCCTGCAGGGAACAAGGAAACCTGGCTCATTTTTGCCTCTGGTGGAGGGTCACACTCTGAGACTAGGCTTTCATTTGGTAGGGACCTATATTTGAAGGGACAATCTAATCTGAATGCCTGACTTATTTAGGGCTGACCAAGTTAAAACATGTTATCGAGGGCACTGTCAAAATGCCTGATAAACACTGACAGGCTTGGGGCATTGAGCACCTTTTTAGGAAGTTTGTTTTCTTGATTTGGGTTCCTGTGAGAGGCTTGAAGATTTCCTTGTCAGCCAGACCATGAAAAGTGAGAAATTAATGGACACCACAGTGGAAGGTGCACATGCAATGTAAAGCTAGTAACTCAGGACTGTTCTGTCACACAAGTGGAATGCAAACATTTATTTCAAAATAAATAGTCAGGGAGGTGGAGATAGGGATAGAGACAATAAAGCACAAGTTTTACAGCTTTAACCATTATCTTTTCACAGAATCTTTTATGAAAACACAGGTTTCACTTTGGTAAAAAATGCAAAACAAAGCTGAGATTTGAATAAGCTCATTTAACATAGGAACAAGACCTATGGAAGACCAAAGGAAGATATGTAGGACTAAGGCTTTTCTGCCTAAAAAAAAAAATCTTAGCAGGAATTAATGGCCAAGTTTTGACAATGTTCTATGGCCAAACTCAAGTATTAGGAGCATTCCTAATGGGTGGCTGTCATGGTTTCACACTGGTACAATGTCAGGCACCCACAAAAGTGGCATGCTCACCCTTCCCTGCCACAGCTGGGCAGAGGAGGGGGAGGAAAAAAAAAGCAATGAAGGCTTCATGAGTGAGATAAGGATTAGGAGAAATATTTCAAGGGCAAAGCATGCTCAATTTAAATTGAAAAATGAATTTTATTACTAACAGAATCAGAGGAGGATAATGAGAAGTAAAATAAGCCCTTAAAACACCTTTTGTCCCCTCCAGCCCCTCCGTCCTTCCCACCAATAGCACAGGGAGACAGGGCATGGAAATTTTGGTCAGTTCATCACTGATATTTTCTTCTGCTGCTCTGGGAGAGGAGTCCTTCCCCTGTGAGGCCGTGGGGTCCCTCCCACAGGAGACAGCTCTCCATGAACTTCCTTGGCATGCATCACTCTCACGAGCAGCAGCCAAACCGCACCTACTGCAAAATTAATTCCTCCCCTCACAGGCAGACAGTCCTCCCAAAACTGCTGCAATGTAGGTCTCTCTTTCCATGGGGTGCAGTCCTCCAAGGACAGGCTGCTCCAGTCTGGAAGCAGGGACCCCCTCTCTCCACTGGCTCTCCCATGGGATCATAGCCTCCTCCCAGCATCACCTGCTCCAGTGTGGGCACCTCCCCATGGGCTGGAAGTGATCTCTGCATTCTCCATGAACCCAAGGGCTGCAGGGGCACTGCTGTTTCATCACAGTCATCACCACGGCCTGCAGAAGAATCTCTGCTCTGGCGCCTGGAGCACCTCCTGCCCCTCCTTCTCCACTGACCTTGGTGTCACCATGATGCTTTCCCTCACATGTTCTCATCTCCTACTCTTCTCTGACTAGAAGCAAAAACTCTGTGACTTTGTTTTGATCCTATTCTTAAATATGTCATAAAAGAGGCATTACCAACCTCTCTCATTGGCCCAGTTTTGGCCAGAAGCATATCCATCTTCAGAGCCATCAGGGATTGACTCTGCTGATCATGGTAGAAGCTACCAGCAGCTTCCCACAGGAGCTATCTTTGTAGCTCCCCCGCTACCAAAAAACAGGCAAAAACAAAACACAGTGGATGAAGAAAAATGAAACTTTTAATGATTTGAACATTTGTAAGACAGATTGTGAAGACAGAAGAATTAATTGCATGTGGATTTCCTAACCTAGATAGAAACTTGCAATTGTTTTAAACTTAGTATTTTGTGTATATTTGAGAAAATTTCTTTGGCAGTCCTAATCCTTACTTGCAGTTTAAAACAAATTGCTATCCTTTCCAGCATAAGAACAGATGAATAGCTTTATCCATGCAACTGTGCTTGTACTCAGCTCTCATTTGCCCACATATAACAAAAATTTAGCAGGCATTACAAATTGTCTATTTTCTTGATATAGGTTGTATTTTAGAGGTATATTTAATAGCATGATATTGTCATTTTCTCAAGTCTATGTAACAACCAATTCTTATTAAAACTATGCATTTGCAAAAGAATCTTTAAAGGTTCAGAACCAGATGGCAAAGGAAGAGAGAGAATGTGTTGCACTTAATGGACCTGATATTAAACCAAATCTCAGGTTAGGCATGGCTTTTTAATATTTGAATCTAGTAGGTTTACCAAGTCCTAAATATTTAGGAGTGGCCTGTAACAAATCCACATGAGAAAAAATAGATGTTGAAAATGGAAGGAAGTGAAGTACCATCAATTAGTTGATTTGGAACTGAGAAGAAAGCAAGAAACAGGGAGACATTAAAAAGTAACACCAATTAGTAGGAAAGTGGTCCTGACAAGAACATCCCAGACAATATCTAGCTAGTTCTGAAGCAGTTGATGGTACTATTAAACTCATCTATAGTGAAAGCAAACAGACATTTTATCAAACATGGTGAATTTGTATGACAACACAACTTTTGGTCATACAAGATGCTGAAACTTGGAAGAACTGTTAAAGAGGTGAAAACTGGACAGGTTTGGAAGAAAAATCAAATAATTCATGTTTTATGTAAAATAAACCAGCTTTGGAAATTCTCCAGCAATTCAAAAGGTGTGAGAAATCTTCACAAAAACTTCACTATTGCAGTCAATCCTTGTTTTATCACAAATATTTAAAAAATTACAGAAAATAAAATATTTCACTTAATATGATTTATTTAAAATGTAAAATTCAGCTCTTTTCTGTAGCTTCCAGACATTTTGGCTTTGTTTTTTTTTCCCCCAAATCATGAAAAAAATTGGAAACAAAGTATTTACTGCAGTAGCTTTTTACTTTCCCAAACTATTTCAGGGAAGAAGAGTGATTTCTAACAAAGTACTTTTGCCAACACTCACTGTAGTTCACCTTTTTAAAAAACATTTTATTGACATGAAATAAATGACATTGACATTGAAGTAATACTTAGGCAAGAGGAATATTAAATATTACCTTGAATACTGACTGCGGCAAAATTATTATAGAGTCTGTTTTTTGTTCAATCCACTTTTTTTTTTGTCCCTATTACTGTACAGGCTGATTGTGTTCAGTGTCTTTGTTCTCTGTATAGAATGGAGGAACAATTATTACACTGAATTCATGAATTCATAGAGCATGCTGAACTTTGCTAATGCTCCACCCACCACACTAACCTATCTATTTCAGTCACTTCTTTCTCTTTGGTCTCCTACAACTAGGGCAGCAGTTTTTTCTGTCACATGCTTATGAAAAAAACAACACAAAAAAGGGGGGGGGGGGGGGGAAGGAACAGATTTATTGTATCACTTCAGGTTCACAGTTGTCTTTCTTTCAGCAGGAATGCCAGAAAGTTGTAAACATATATAAAACCTTTTAGTGTGACTACAGTCTCTTAATTAAAACTACTCTCTCTCTTAAATGTAGCTCTCTCAATTTTAATCTAGTAACATTTTGCCCTGGTGGCAGGTATCCAGATCCATTGTTACAGCACAGGATGATTCAGTAGCTTTCGAGCCCCACAAGACTCTCTACTTTATCAAAAGTGTGGCAGAGGAGAAGACAGGAAATAAAATGATGAAGGCATAGTTGAACAGGAGCTCAACACACCAAAAACAAGAAAGCTGACTCAATCAGTAAGTCAGAGTTGCTGACTGTGGTAAACCTTAATACCAAATAGCTTGGTATTACTTAAGGGAGTTGTGCAAAAATAGCTAATTGGCAAAGAAGTAGAAAAAAAGCAAAAATTATTCCGTCTTCAAGAGAAGTTATGAAAGACATAAATTTTCCCTAGACTGGGTATACTCTATTTTAGTCTGTTGTGGGCACCATTATTTTTCCTGTTTACTTAAGACTTGGTATTATTAGTCATTAAACTAAATTAACTAAACACAAAAGTAAAAACTGGGAGATATTTTACCAAAATGAATACTAACAGACAGCCTTTCTTTCCTTATTTCTGATTTTATTTCTGAATAGTAATATTATGAAAATAATATTGACAGGCCTATTGATACTCGAAAATATGCTTTTTCTTCTTAACTGTATATTAAATTTTTCCCAAGCTACCTCATGAGATTGGTAATATGATGTGTAGTCTGTTACTGTTCAGTATTTTGACCAGATCCATAGTATCTGAAAGTCAGTCCGAACTTTGAAATGCTAAATTACTGGACTGATTTCTGTCCTTGGTAAAGGATAACAGCACATGTAACTGACATGCTGCTTGGTCTCAAACTGAGCAAATGAGCTTTGGGAAGGTTGCAGGAGTTCCTAACTGGTCTCTTCCATCTGGAATGATCTCTGAAGGTTATGCAAAAACCATGTAAAGACACTTTCGTGGTTACTGCACATGTCTGCTGCAAGGATATGCAGAACACTGATTCTAAGATTACCAACCTACAGTTTCTCCTGAAAGATAAACTCCTTTCTATTAAGATACATTTCTAATAGATACAAGTTTCCAATCTTCTAAACTAATATGAAGTCCAGAGAAAATAGACCAGTGTATTTCTTTTCTCTGATGGAAGGTAATGGACATAAATATGAATAAACTATCCCTCAGTATATGTAAAACTTATGGAGAAATTTTGGAAACACAGGGGAATAGAGCATTAAAAGCTTTAAGCAACAGGATATGTGAGAATATTATCAATACCCACCTTTTTATAGAGCATTTGGCTATTAACATTCTTATTAGGGATTTGGTACTGATAGTGTCAGGCTGAATAAGAGGAGATAAGGGACAATATAGCTTTTGTACCATAAAGGAAGCTGTTGTTGGATCCAAATTTGCCAAGGAATAAAGTAACAGCACTGGTAGCAAAAGAACCAAATAAAAAAAGTGACAAAACATAACAGGAAAAGAAATCGAGCCATGCTGGACATTCTTAGCTGTCAGTTTGGCTTTATTCTGAGCTAAATTCAGTCTTCTATCTCTAAATTACAATATTTGATCATATTTTAAAAGCAGGCTTCTACCACCTGTTCTTACACTGATGAGCTCCTGCATGATTTCCATTTTACCAAGGGAATGATCAGTATTGCAAAGCAAATTGCAGTGTGAGCAGTGGTGGCATTCATGAATATCAATAGTGGGGGGGCACTGATGATCCAGCACTAGCATGCCTGCTGCTTCTGGTAATCAGGATTCAATTTCTTTCTCTCCACTAACTTCTACAGCATTAACAAAGCTACATAAGTTAAATCTGTTTGGAAGATGCAGATGGATGTGAATTCAGTCTCACAAAGTTTTAGCTAAGTACTCTGGAAACTCTTGAGAAATAAGTCTACTAAACTAATATCCATTGCCTTTCAGGAATTGTGTACGATGCTACCTTAGAACAGCCTTTTGGTTTGGTTTCTGGTCCAGAACTGGCTCATATCCTAACATATGATGGCACACTGAGTTCAAATCCTAGGCTCCTAGTAATCTCATACTATTCTAATTTTTGAGTTAGCATATTTTGTAAAGTGATTTATCTTCATTTGAGACAAGGTAAATCATGCTAACTCACCACCTACATGCTTTTACTCTTCGGCAAAGTCATACAGTAGGAGTCAAGTGACATTTCCCTTACATCATGCTGTATTATTTATTTCTGTGTTAGCTGATGAACCACTATAAATGGCTGCATTACACAGGTGGTTTCTGCAGGTCACCTGAAAGCTTTCACTGCCTTTTAGAAACACCAATTTGGCTAGTCAAGCTGACACTGCTGGGAGTTCTCCGAGAAAGTCTGAAGTTTGGTGGCAAAAGGACAAAAACTGCAGTATTGTTTGTGGCTTCTCACCCACAACCTTGTCCAATCCATAACCCTTTTTTTGTTTTTGTCAGTGAGGAAGCTACAAACATGTGGCCTTGTAGCCCTTTCTTTTCATTTAGAATGAGGTTATACCACCTCTCCTAAGCCTTGTAATGATTGACCCTTGAAAGCATAGGATTTCCTTACCTTATAAAGCAGAGGTTTTTAAACAGATGTAAGGTGTACACCAAATATATGGGCAGGAGTTTAATATTATAAGTCTTTTTTTTGTTTTAGGTAATGATTATGTGAAAATGTAAAGAATTTTCTTTCTAATATTTTCCATCAAAACAAGGGATAGTAACAGAAACTAGAGTTGTACTTCCATAAGGAATAAAACTATATCTAGTTTAACCTATTAAAATTGTATATTTATCCTAATTCTCTATAATAGTTAGTTGAAACAAAATATATATATATATATATATATATTATATAAATCTAAAGCTTTGGGGGGAACATCTGAAATCTTTCATTTAATAAAAATAACTTTCTCTCAGACTTTTGTCTTTTTGCCCCTTCCCTCAAAGAAGCAGTTTTTAGTTTAATTATATATTTCACTAATTTTTTGTATTTGATGTAATCTTTCTTAAATAAAGGAGTTTTGTGGGTTTTTTCCTCTCTGTCTCAGCTATACTTCTCTTTTGTATGGTTAAATAAAGATAAAATCTAGCAAAAACATGATTCTAATACTTACAGTTGAACATTCCATATGACTACAAATCACGTACATATATATCAAATATTGATATATTAGGGAAATAATATATCCTAAATCTCATTATGTATCAGGCTATTCCTATTTTTTCACTACAAAAAGAAAGCAATAAGAACAGGATGATGTGCTCTGATAGAGACTACTGGATAAGCTACCATGGAGTCAAGAATGCACTAACACCATAATTAATTAAGAATAATCACCGTTCTGTATTAAATTCTGTCTTTATAAATCTTCTAGTTATTCATAATCATTCACATGCTAGTGTGAAAATTTTGAAGCATCTGAACTGCTTTAATTGACTACTGAAGGCTGATCATATACCACACATGTCATAGCTTGTCTAAGACAGATGGCACTTTTGTTTCCCTTGACTGGATATATAAGCTAATGTAAATAAAAAATAAATATTAATTACAAATGGAAAAAGAGCTTTTTCTGGGGCTTTAGGCCCTATAATTCCTATTGAGTTAGAACTTTCTGTAACTGTTTATGTCATTGAGCTTGTTGGCTAAACAGCACAAAATCTGTTAAGATAAGGCCATTTACAAGACCTGTCCATGAAAGCCCTCCTCTCCCATCCTCTCTCCTCACGTCTCCTCTTCTGTCTTTTGGTCTTGACCTCACAGTAGGTCTAGTCCAGGGATTTTACCAGGAATGTCAGTCTATTATATCAGATACAGTTCAAGAAGGTTTTCCACTGTAGTGAGAAAGGAGAAACAAATATAGCATACAGATACGCAGTTGTAAGAAAGAGAAACACACAGAAATGAAAAAGTTAGGAAAATAAGAAAAGTAAAAATCTGAAAGGATAAATCCAAAAAGGAATAAAACTTGAGTTTAAAACACTACATTAGAAGATAAGACTAAACAAACAAACCAAAGCAAAACAAAACAATAGAAAAAAAAAGCAAAAGAAAGATTGTCCAGCTAAAACCCCTGCATTGATCAATAAAAAAGTTAAAGAGACTTTCATAAAGAAGTTGCTGGCATTTAAAAATTGGAAAGCTTTTTCAGTTGAGGAGAACAGAAAAATCCATAATACATAGAAGGTCAAATAGAAGCAGGAAATTAAAAGAGCTAAAAAGGAATTTGAAGAGCATCTTGCAAAAGATGCTCATACTGATAATGAAAAGTTATTAAAATACATCAGAATTAGCCAGCTAGGGAATGGGTTGGATTGTTTGATGACAAGAGTTTTAAAAGGGGAAATCATGAATGATAAGACCATAGTGGAGAAGTTAAGTGAAATACTGTTTTCATTTTTACTGCATGTACAGAATGCTGGGGAATTTCCCACAACTTGTAAATTCTTTGTAGCAAAATAGATCAGAGAACCTAGAATAATAGAGGGAAAACAGTCCTGAATATAAAGATTTCATGATAGGCTGGTTTGCTGCTCCCTGGTCTAAACCACTCTCTGTGGCCCTGATCCACACTGCACTGCTTGGACTTGATGTGTTTGGAAACTATCATTAACACTTGACAGAAAATGGATCTGTTTCATGGAATATGTAGGCTGTCCTTTCTCCAGTGACTACCTAAGTTAACCTTCCCTCTGTTTTTTCCCTCAAATTCTTCATATTTCTCTTGGAGCAGGTGCTTCAACTAGGACTGAAGCAGTACTCATTTGGTCTCTTTCTGGCAAGAATAGCTTTAATTTCTTCAGCATATTGCAACTTCACACTGAGGATTAATTAATTTTTCCTGTGGGTGGCAGTCTACATGCTGAAATAAAATTTATTTTACTTCCAGTTTCATTGGTTTTGCAGTAACTGTTAAAGCATTAGCTGCTGAAGATTGCACAGAACATCTGAGCAGGATAAATGAAGTCCCTTAGTGCAATGTCTGTAAGTACATGTCAAACATAAAGTTTCTCAGCTACAGAATTTCATGATCAAGTTGGTGTCTGCATATCCCCTGCAGCTATACAGCTTAACACAAAACCTCCATAATGAGCAGGGAAAATAAAATGCAAAAATAAATAAATAACTGTGACTAGACCTTGGTAAAGAGAGTTGATTCAATGCCACAGGATGCCACCTTTGTTTGTCTCTGTCTTTCCTCCTAAATTGGCAGTGTATCAGGAGCACAAACTTCTTACATACAAATGATTTCTGGCTTTACCTACTATATTAACTAAATTCAGCAGTGGCATTTTAAATTTTTCTGAACAGCTGGACAAAATACGATTAGATTTCTCCCATGTTTAAAAAATAACTAGAGGAACTTATTATAAGAACAACCATAGCAGAGAGAAATATCAAGTTATAAATAAGGTAGCTAGCATGAGAGAGGAGCCTATTGATCAATGTGCTTTGTGCAGAGCTTGAGAAAGTAATCGGTAGTGCTTCTTTCCAATACATGTTTTAGATAGATCTTATTATCTTAAAGATTAAAAAAATAACTATATATATATATATATATATATATACACTTTAATTTTATTTCTCTAAAAATAATGATCTGAGAAGTCATCAGACATCAACTAGCCAACTCCCATTTTTAGCCTATTCTTTTCAAAAGACAGGATAATAATAATAGGAACAGGCTGTTTTTTCTTTTTTTTTTTCTCTGAATTCTATGCAGTCAACAAAACATAAGCCTTGCAATTGAAGTACTGGATAAGAACCTACATGATCTACACCCAGTTCCCAGGTTTGCCACAATATTTCTAGACCGTTATGGGCAGGTAGTTTGTGTGAGATTCAGTTCACTTCCTTTTTCACAGCTGTAAGACAGACATCAAGGCTCTATCTATTACCACTAGAAAGAAAAGCACCTTCAGAGGGCAGCTTCTTCTTTCCTAGCAAGCCTAGCTTCTGGATGACTAAAATTAAAGACATGGTCTTCAGCTCTCTATTCCTTAGAGGAAGAGAAATATGGAATAGCATTAAAAGCTGGGCATTCTGGAATGTTTTGCATATAGATGAATGCTCAGTACTTGCTATTAGCCTGCCTAAACAGACTCTTTGCAGGTTGGCCCCAAGACAGCAGCATGGAAAACTCACACGTGCAGGTCACATACAGTGCAAATCCCACCCGTGGGAATGGAGCACATTCTCTGAGCACGATAATATTGCTTTCAGAGAGCCTGCAGCTGTGGCTTCCCTCATGGGATGCCAGTTGGTATGGACTGTCAGATGGACTCCTCTCACTTGCTCATGATAGCTTTTCTGAGAGAAATCTCTGATAAAAACTAAATTTGAATTTTGAAACATTTTGAATGAAACTCAGTTCAGAGGGGGAGCAAGAGATCCCAAGAGCTTCCTTTTAATCCTGCCACACCCTGAACTTTCCCCAGTATTATATGCCAAAGATTATAAAAAGGTGCCTCCAAAAGGTGCCTCCACAAATAAAGGAGAAATGCAGCTCAGCCCAAAGCTAATCTCTGCTGTGGAGTTTTTTTGAGCTCATTTAAATAACCAGACTCTGACGCTTTATGCCCGCTAGGATAGTAATGAATTTCTTTCAAGCTACTAACTTTCTTCCAAAATCAAAGTGAAGTCCTGTTTAGCTTCCCATTTTCCTGACTAGGCTTATCCTGTTGATAAATGTAGTTTCCTGCTTTTACTCAGATAAGGCATATAATTACTTGGTAAAATAGAAATGTGATTTGTTTAATTTAATTTATGATTATGAGCTTTTCATAACTACATAAATTTAACTTCTCACTTATAATAAAGACTGTATCCCCACAATACCCTTATAAATAGTCTGTATTATTGGCACAAAATAGAGATATAAAGGGTTTGTCTAGACATGACATTATAAGAATCATAAACCTCACTTTCATATGTGGAAAAATGACCAAACCAAATCTTACATAACTGGTATGGTAGCAAGTCCAGCTTTATAAACCTTTTTGACAGAAAAGGTGTGTCAGTTCACAATGCTCAGATGTAAAATTTTATTTAGGTAAATTTATTTATTTATTTATTTTAGGTAGAACCATAGAATTAGAGCATAATTCAGGTTAGAAAGAAGTTTGGGAGGTCTTTTGTCTCATTACCTACTGAAAGTGGTGAAGTCAGATATGACAACAGAATAAGCTGCTCAGAGCTTTATACTGATCGGCCTTGAAAACATCAATATCTGGACACAGACAGCTTGTCTTGTCAACATGTTCCAGAGCCTGATAGTCCTCAAGGTGCGCAATATTTTCTTCATCTCAAGTCAAAAACTGTTTTTTTCCCAGTTTGTGTGTACTGTCTCTTGTTCTCCTGCCATTGAGTGCCATGAGGAGCCTAGCTTGGACTTACAGTTGAACTTAATTTGAAAAGTTAGTGATGCATATAGCAAATTATGCAAAAGTAATTGAAATATTACTGACTCAATTACTAATTGAAATATTACTGATGCACAGTTTTTGTGGTCAAAACATGCACTGAATGGCTGAAAAACAGGAATGGAGACAGTATGTCTGAGTCCAGCTGTGTGTCCTATCTATTAATCAATTTGACTACATTGAAAAGAGCTTCTATTGAAGTGTTGAATATGGTTTACTGTTGCTTTTCATAGACTGTCCTAAGATGGAACCTCAATTAGGAGAGTGTTACTTTTGCCTTCTGTCTCTTACCTTTCTCTCCCTCCATTTACTCTTTTTGTTGTTGTTGTTCGATTTGCTGCTGTTCTTTTGTGGTTTTATTCTGTTTTGAAAGCAGTTCATTTCAGAGTCATTTAAGAGCTTTTCAATACATATCAATCCTACTTTTTCTATATTATTTGATTTCTTTGTTCTCTGCCTCAGGAAAACATTTTAAAATTTTACCCAGAATGCTTGTTCTTCCATTCTGACCACCTTTTTGGAAAAAAAATATTGCCTTGATCAGTGTCATAATATTCACACCTTTTCTCCTCTCAATATTTTAGTGGTTGATTATAAGCATGACTTCAATTTTTTTGTTTGTTTGTTTTTTTGGTTTTTGTTTTCCACTTGAAGGTGAAAGACATATTTGTGGTTTATTACTTTTAGAAAATTAATTCTTCTAAGTGGTAACATTATAATCTAGGTTTATTTAAAATCTCAGAAATGAGATTTTAAATGAAATGAGCAATGTAAATTTTATTATACAATGTCCCAGTTATTGATTAAAATTGGACTAGTACATTTATCCAAGAATCTTTAAGATTATTATGACTGAAAATATTAAATAAAATCCTTACTGGTTTTGTACAAAAATAGCCTCTTTAGCATAGAGAAGAGAATACTTGGGGTGGGTAGATCTTAACAATTTATATGAAAACCTGGAGACAGAGGGCAAAGACAGAGCCAGGTTCTGTTCAGCAGTGCCCATGACAGGACCAGAGACAGTGGCCACAAACTGAAAGAAGGATCTTTCCTATGAACATCACAAAACACTTCATCAACATAAGGTTGACAGGACATTGCCTTAGGTTGACCAGGGTGGTTGTGGAGTCTCCATCCTTGGAGAGAAAGAATGGACAAAAAAACCATCTGGTCCCGAGAAACCTGCTGTAGATGGTCCGGTTTGAGAAGAGGGCTTGGACTGGGTGACCTCCAGTCTCTTCCAACCTTGACCATTTGGGAAGAGGTGGGGGGTGGCAATTAAATGGTCTAAGAATATTAATAAGGTGGTAGTTCCATGTGTCAGATATTTGTCCCTATGCATTTCCTCTAATTTCAGACATTGTTGTCAATCTCTTTGTATTTCTGTCAAAAAAAAAAAAAAAAAAAAAAAAAGTTGATGACTAGTGAATAAAAGTGTCAGTAATGTTAGATTATATTTTACATGTGATTTTCTGGAATTTCTAAATAATGAAATTACTTCACGCACTATTTCCCAGTGCAATTTGCTGAATGTCATAGTCCTTAAATTACTGGTACAGAAGACTTTAAATTTGCAGCAATTGGAGCTAACAGATATGTGTGGATAATGCACATAGAAAAGAAGGCTCTGGAATATCATTCTCCTTTGGTATAGATTTTAAACAAAAGTCCTTTTCCATCTAGTTTATTGGAGTACATATTTCCTAAAACTGTTATTTTTGAGGAGGTATAGATAGGGATTGTTTGAGAATGCAGGATATCCTTGAAGAGCTTTTACCAGTCATTGATTCCTAACACTTTGCTAACCCACTTTAATACTTTAGTTTATTAAAATGGGATGTAACTTGGATCATTTTGGTCTGTACAAGGAACACTGTGGATGTGGGATTTTTTCTATACCGTGTGCACATAGACATATGAACATATTCCTAAATCAAATGAATATTCCTGTTAAATCAAATTTAATATGTCATTCACAGCTGTTACTGTATCCCCTTCCAGTTCCTAGAGAACAGATAAGTATCTGTATAGCGGGTAATCCATAATCCTTCAGATTAAGATTTATGAAAAGATATTTTTCTAATATGTAAATTTTGAATTGGATATGTTAGTATCATTTTTTGCATGTATACTGTAATAAAAACACCATAATAAAACAATCCATATTAAGTTTATTTTAAATGCTTTTCCTGTGAAAATTAGGCTTAATTTTAGATTTATAAGATCATGTTTTATTCCCTGACACTGTCTTAATTTTATCAATAAAACCATTGTTAACAGTATCACATTGTCAACAAATATTAAAAGCCAGTAATTTCAGTTATGAATATCACATGTCATGTCACCATAAAATTCAAAATCCCAAATGAAACATCTCTGGTTAGTTATTCATAAAATAATTGAAAATACGACAATGCAGGTTATCACATTACTAGATACCTATATCTGGGTAAATAAAGTGAGTTCTAAATATATTAATTCAGATAAACTATCACAATCCTCAACAATAGGTTGTTCCTTCCTGAAACTTAGGTCTTTTGAGATAATTTTGCCATTGTAAATAATCTTGTGGAAGTTACTGTTTTTAAGATTATTAACATGATGCACTAATTAAGGAGGAAAGTAGAGCTAAATAGAATGGTGGAAGAGTTTCTTTCCATTTTCTGCAGTGTTAGGAAAGATAGGGGTTAACTCTTGTTATTTGAAAAATCTCAGCTTTCAAGATCCCCATGCAAATACTTCTCTCATAAATACATATTTGCAAAAGATTTTGGAACACTATCTCTTTCATCAAACATTATTCTCCTGAATATTCACAGAAAGCAAACAAAAGGGATTGTGAATACTTGCCAGAGCAGATTTACTACATGCAGCTGAAAAAGTATTAGTGAATATGGGATTTTTTCAGTAATCTTGCAGATATTGAGCTTTTCAGGATAACCAAGTGACTCTGCTCTATCCCTTTCTTTCACACTTAAAAAACTCCAACACAGCTATGTTTCTACCTGCCTTCCTCTCCATCCAAGATACCTTTCAAGGTAAACAATACATGTATAGAGTAATAACAGAATGCTTCTTGCTGTTCATGAGAGATGTGACTAAAATATGCATCTCACAAGTGGGATATGTGTTCCAAGACTGGAACACACTGTCTGATACATGAACCACACAAATTAGTGAAAGCAATGAAACTCAGACACTTGTTGTCTCAGTGATCTAGCCACTATAGACAGCCTTGTCCTGAAAGATCTTCTACAGATCTCCTTAGCTTCTGTATTCATGTTTCCAGCTTGCAGTGAACCTGTAAAAAAAACAGTTTTACATCTTCATAGCACATATATTTTATACAAACCAGCCATTTATCCTTACATTTTATTCAAAAGGACTAGAAATATCAAAAAATATTAAAAAGCATGTCAATGCTCATTTGTTATATAGGTTTTTTTCTGTGCTTTGGAGGGGTTTGTTTTTTGGTTTCTTTTCTTTTGAGTCCTGTCTCCAGCAAACCAGCCTGGACTTCCTTATGCTTCATTTTGAAATTATGCCACTTCTAGAGTGTATATATATATGTATATAATATATTTCTAAAATATCAGATTTCCCTCTGGGGTAAACCTGAACCGTTCATGGACATCTCAAAAATAAATCCTTAGCAATCAGGAAGAGCCCTGTAACCTTTCTAATACATGTACTTCAGAAGATGTGCAAAAAGTTGTCTTATAGAAATGTAGTTCACCTGCAGGTCATTGGAATAATATTCTCTGGTTTGTGTTGTGTCAGTCTGGGTGTGATAACATTGACTCAGAATCTAAAACTGTTTCTTCTCTAATCTTTGAAGAGAAGTGCAGGGAAACATTAAATGCTATATGTCATGCTAGTATTTCCTGGAGCAACATTACCTCTGCATTATGATTCTAAAGTTCTGTGGCAATCATATTTAAGATGTCCTGACCAAGGATTCCCAAATACCTTTCAGACTTGCATGAACTATCACAAGCCTTTGAAAATATTTTCATTTGGCTTCTGATCTATATTTAGTAGGTTTAAAAATAACTCTAATTACTATGAGAGTGAGCTTTCTCTAATTATGCTTTCAGAAAAATTCAATATATTCCACTGTCAATCAGTTGCTCATTTAAACCTGGTGGTAAACCCTTTCCTAATATTGCCCATAATAATTAGTGTACTTCCAAGCAGAGACATTTTTAGTGTTTTAAGCAGAGCTTTTCAATATATATTTATAAAATCTAGGAAAATACTGTAGAGATTTTATTGGGGTTTTATAATTCAAAGTAAAAGACATTTAGTTCAGATGTTTGACAAAGGACCCATTTAACAAGTCAATCATATGTCAGAGCTGCTGAATGTCCTATGTGAATACATGCATTCATATATTCCTGCTAGGAAAGTATCAGAGATAATTGATGCACCATGATTCAGTTATTCACCTCTAAATCTGTGTATGATATGCCACTCAGGTGAGAAACCTACACCTTGGTGGACTGCCTAGTTAAGTCAGCCTCCTACGGGGCTAATGTCTAATAGCTATGGCTGTAGTAGGCTTGTCTACCTAAATAAATAGCACCCAAATGAGAGTCACAACAGCCCCATTCCACTGAGGGGGACATGAGAAGCAGAGTGAGTACTCTTCCAGCCTAGTACCGTGAATTGCAGAATTTGATGCCTGAGTTGGCAGAACTAGATAAGCAAGAAGCAAGTAGCATGAAAAGGAGATTGTAAAGGTCAGGGAGCTTTGGCCATGAGGGCAATTTGATTGCTTACTCCTCCAAGGCAGGTGAAACTTACTTTTTCTTGCAATTCTCCCAGAGAGAAGAGACAATCTTGTTATCAGAACTGAGGTCTGACCTGTTGGACTGTGATAATTTTAGGGGGTATCAAATCTTAATATCTTAATCTAAAAAGAATAGCATGTTGGAGGGCAAGAGACCTAAAGCCAATGAGATTTCATTGCAGATAAAGAGGGGCCAGGAGAGACACTGGAAAAAGTAGGTATGTAATTGGAAGACAATACATAAATAAAGTAATGTGGGAATAAGAAGTGTTTGAATACTACAAGGAAAGGTATGGACAGAGCGGATAGATGACCAAGGATAAAAGCGGCAAACCAGTGTGAGACAGAAACACCAAAAATCTGAGGAATTGCTTGTGTTCCTCCTGAGAAAACACTATTTTTTTGTGCTGTGATTTAGGTTAGCTTTGGTTTGGTTTGGTTTGGGTTGCTTTGGGTTTGGTTTGGCTTGGTTTGGTTTGGTTTGGTTTGGTGATTTTAATTTTAATTATTTATTGCCCACAAAGACAACTACAAAATGTCTCTTTTGGAAGTTATGTTCAGTGCTAACTGGATTCTAAAAGCAGATTCTGTAAAGGTCCTAATAAAGTCAGCTAATGCAATGACAAAAAGATGGGGATGTGACAGGATAATTTTAACATTACTCTTATAGGGTAATTATCTTTGAATCCTTTGCTTTTTTTCTCATTGCATATTGGAAAGATATATTATAATCATTAATATGTTTTTAGCTTGTTTTTTTAATGAAAAAAACCACTTAAACAATCAAGTAACTGTGAGTCACCACAGACGGGTTTCTGTTTGTCTTACAACAACGATGAATAGAGTGGTCCCAAAAACTTTATAATTTTAAGGACTCTTTTTTGGAAACATGCCAGCCAGGCCTACTGTTTCAAGTATTCTTTTAGAACAATTAGGAATGAAGATTTAAGAACTAAAGTAATAAATAGGCCAAAGGTACTCAAAATGAGTCTTTATACTTATGAACATATTCTGCATCATGGTAGTCATATATGCCTTTTTTTTTCTAATCACCACAAAACATTCACACGCATTTGTCTTATTTGTACCTTCTTCTGATATTATGGGACTTGGTATTTAACACATCCATCTCATGAACTTTTCATGGGTCCACTGCTCAAGTTTGTTCAAGTCCTTTTTGTCCAGGTCCATCTGGATGGTATCTTGTCCTTGTGTTCTTTCAACTGCATCACCCTTGTCACATATAGGTAAAACCTTACAAAAGAAAGGCCTTGTAAAATCATGGTTAAGGCCACGTTACTTTGGCTAAGTATAGCTAGCAGCTAGCCTGATAAGTTCCTGATATGCAAAAACATATTGAGAATGAAAAGTTTGTTAATGTAGCAAACTATTCTTGGGGAGAAAAACAAGCGCACCTGTAATAAATAGCAAAGGATCTGCTCCATAAGAATCAGTAGAAAAAGTATATAAACGTTATTAGAGAGAAAGTTTTGATTGATGTGTACATTCACCATTACCAGCCAGCGAACTGAGTTCCTAACCAATTGGAATTAAAAATATAAATGTTTAATAATATGAAACATTGATAATCATATAAATATAAGCTGTGTGCAATAAAGATTGGGCTATGATGGAAGAAGAAACAGGTGTCACTGTCTGTTTCTACTATGACATCACTCATCTTTGTTTCATTTTCACACTTGCTGTGGATGCACTTGATCCCTCTGTCTTTGTCATTAATGATGATATTAAAGAGCACTGGTCCCAAGTCACAGTCCTGAGGAGAAACACTTGTCATTAGTCTCTATCTGGTCACAGAGCTATTGACAAAAACTCTGACTGGATCTATCTACCCATATCTACCAAATAGTCCACCCTTAAAATCCATCACTGTTTTAGACATAAGACTGTCAAGCATGACCATGTTGAAAGCCTTACATTGATGGTGACATTGATCAGTCTTCCCTTGTTGACTGTTGCTGTTGCTCTATCCTAGAAGGCCACCAGATTGGTCAGGAACGATTTTCCCCTAGTAAAGTAGCACTGACTGTCTCATATCACTTCCTTGTTTTATATGGACCTTAATATTGTTTCCATGAGGACTTGTTCCATGATATTCTGAAGCACAAATTTGAGGCTCTACCACTTTGTTGCTCTCTAGGGCTTCCTTTCTACACTTTCTAAAATAGGAACAATGTTTCCCTTTTTCCTGTCACACAGGACTTCACCTGACTACAATAATTTTTCGAATATGACAGAGAGGTCCTTGACAACATCAGAAAACTCCTTAAAGAGTTGCCAGCTTTTATCAGCTATGCTGTCCTTAAGGACAGTTTCCCAAGGATCCCACTAATTATTTAAAATTATTTTTTTCTCTTCTAAAGTACAGGATCATGATTTTGCTCCACTCTAGGCTCACTCTCTTTCAGATCACGAACTCCACCAGGGCATCCTCACTACAGCCCAGAATGCCTCCAATCTTAATCTCTTTAGTGAGCTCATCCGAATTTGTGAGAAGCAGGTGCAGTAGTGCTTCTCCTCTGGTTGGTTTGTCTAACATTTGGATCAGGAAGTTTCCCTCTACACACCACAGGACTCTCCTGGATTGTTTACAGACAATCGTATTGCTTCCCCAGCAGGTACTCAGATGGTTGAAATTCCCATCAGGATGAAAACTTGTGAGCACAATGCTTCCTGTAGCTGAAGCAAGCAGCTTTGTCAACAGACTCCCCTGGTTAGGTGACATGTTGTAGACCCCAACCACAGTGTGTCCTTTGTTGTTTCTGTTGTTGATTTTTACCCATAGATGCTGAACAGTTTGAGGCTGCTGCTCAGAGAGATGGCTCTTCACAATCTATCCCTTCCTTAACAATACCACTGTCCCTCCTAACCAGCCTACCTCTTCCAAAAAGCAACTGCAGTGTTCCAGTTGTGTGATTTTGGTGGGTTAGATTTCTTCAGGGAAATTTCTTCCCATATTTTGTCATACAGATATCAACTGTGCCTTGATTAAGAGACAAAAGATGTAGCCAGTGTCTTGGCATGCAGTTGGAATGGCTCTGGGGATGGGGTGGGTGAAGTGGTGTGGCTTCCTCAGTTTCTTAGTGGAGGATAGTTCACTCTTTGCTTGCCTTGGAGAGCCTTGGTTGAGGTGTTTGGTGCTGGACTTCTCCTGCCCAGAGGACTTGCTGCTGCTGCAGAACTTTCTTTGCTGTTTCTCCTTAACCTTGGTAAGCCACTGCTTGCAAGAATAGCCAATGGACTGGGACTTTTCAACAACTGCCTTTGCTGGGAGAGACATGGTCAGCATCTGCATGGGTGACTCAGGGGGAAACTGGGCCCCTCCCTAATGGCTTGGGGATGACCTGTAGATATTTTCCTGCTTCTTACTAAACTCTTGGTGTTTCCTGGTTCTCTGCCACTGAGAAGTACATCCTTTTCCCCAACCAAATTTAATTTAAAACTGCTACTAAATGCAGCCAGGTTGCTTCCCAGAACAGGCTAACCCCACCTGGACAGGTGTGCCCCGTAATTATTGACTTTTGAAAAGAAAAAGTGATCTCCATATGATGCTTCATAACAGAAATCTAACCTGTGATAACTGGCCCTTCACATCGACTGATTGTACAAGAAACTTTTAAACCTAAGCCTCAGCTAAATTTCTTACAGATATTACTGGGCAAAAAGTGCAACTTCTCCAGCATAGGTTGGAAAAACAATGGGTTATGGCAAAAATATGAACTCAAGCTCAGGCTACTTTGAAATTTGTCTCCAAGTTTTTGGAAAGATGCATGAATTGAATATCCACTGGTCAGGATGCAAACCAAGAGTTTTAAGCTCTCAGCAGACACCATTTTTATCACAAAAGAAGTCTATTTGGGTGGAAATTTCCCATTAATATTGTGGTGATTTCTTATAGGTTTGGGGTTTTTTTCCTTTTTAATTTTTTTAAATAAAATTTTTTAAATTGATATAAATACCATTTTGGAGATAATAACTATATTTACATCTGTAAAAGCTGCTGAGGGAAGACAATTCCAAAGACAAATTATTTTCTGGGAGCTGATAATTGGTTTCTCAGATATATCATTATATACAGTGAGTTTGTCAGCCATTCATTCAGAAATGGGAAAGTATTTCATGGAGGAAGAAAAAGACATTGCTTACAACTACAGACTCTCACCTTTAGCATGGTGTTAGTGCACAGTATGGTGCTGGCACGTGCATCTAAGAGAGAGTGCAACTTGCAAGCAATGATGAACACAGGCTAAAGGGAGAAAATTTGAAATGTACAAAGACATTCATTCTTGATCTCATACAAACTAAATCCCAAAGAAGAAGCAAAGCTAGCAATGACAATCAGCTCCACTTCTGTATTTAATTTACTTTTGTTTTAAACCTTTTTCCAAGGAACAGTACTTTATTCGATTTTCAAAAACATGATTTGGACAAATTAATTTTTTTATTTTGAAGTGATAAGTTGCCATTTAAAAATTTCAAGAACATAATCTTTGACATAACTGAAACTGCTTTATTATGAAAGAACAGCTCCCTGATTTTTAGAGAACACATGCAAGCTACCTTTTATTTTCGTTAAATAAATGCTATAGGACAGCAAACTTTCAGGAGACATATCTAAGAATTATAAACAATATTTTATTTTAATATCTAGTGTTTATCCTCTGCAAATATGCAATTTAAGAGTTTTATTGAACCAAAAAGATTGTTTGAGCCACTCACAAGTGCTAATCTACAAATCAGTACCACACCAGTATTTTTAAAAATTGCTTAGTATCATGTGCCTAGGGTTTCAGCTTTTTAGTATAAATTTTGTATTGCAAAAATCTGTAAAAGCCATTTGCTGAATGAAAACCCATTCTTAACTCTGTTTTGAAGAGGCTGGAAAAAGTGAAGAGGGAATAACAGAGAGACTAACAACTGCTATTTGGCTGCTCTGAAATAAACCAAAATGATAATTCAATAAGAAGACTGATTAAAAAGAACAGGAATTAACAACTCCCTAGTTCCTGTACTTCAGGCCAATTCTGATACTGCTAAGATTATTAGGTCATGCAATCAAGGTTCTTGGAGAGGATGCAAATTAAATATTTGTTCTTAGAGAAGGACTAACTTTGTTGTAAAAAGCCTGTGTAGCTTCAGAAACAAGCTGTATGGCAAATTGGCTGGAAACTCTAATCTGAATATGTAAGTTCTTTAACAATATTTTAGGCAAGTTTACAAGAAATCAGCAAAAATTCTATTCTGTCTACAATTAATATAAATGATTGCAATAGATCACAAACTTACGTGGATTTTATAAAAATAGCATTTTCTGACAAAGAAAAAACAAAACCAAAATTAATGTTTTAAATCTTCAACTAGCTGTAGTTAAGCCAGACCCTGTGTCAGCCATTTCACCAGTCGCAGACAGGTAGGTGCAATGGTTTTCAAGTTTGTCAACATTTTATCCTGTAGCCACAAAATTAAAAACATACAAACAAACAAAAAACTCCCACGAACAAAAAATGAAGGCAAATAAAAAGGTGTTTCCCATTTAAAATGATTTCTTCATAGTTTTTTTTTTAATTGACATATATTATCTGCAGCTGTCCGATTAGGTTCACTCAGAAGATACAATCATGGTGAAAGATGGGTAGAAGAACAGAACAATATTTAAATTATTCTAAGACCAAATGACTTTTTCTTTCACCAGAAGCCTATTGACACATCTTATCACAAATATGTCACTAGGACCTGTGGATTATGTTTTTAAATGCACTATTTATTAATGGAGTGTAATGGCCATTGGTTAGTCTCAGTCAATGACTCAGCTCACCAAATAAAGTTCATCCTGCACTAAGTGGTCAAAGGGGACAAAATCAAGAACAGGTAACCACAAGACCAGAGTGTAAACTACATCTCTGAGTTTTCTTGATCTGTTGGTGGTTTAAATCAGATTTTGTAAGTTGGTTTTTTTGTTTTTCTTTTTTTGTTTTGATGATTTTATGAGGAAGGACTGTAGATGCCTCTCACATACTATTATAATTTTTTCCCTAAAGTACAGGTAAGAGCTATCACTTAAAAAAAACCTGGAAATATTTTTTGCACATACTGAAACCACAGTGATTACAAAATACCTGAAGAAAAAAAAAGTTTTGTACTGTTAATCAGCATTATGACTGTCATGGTTTTAAAGCAGTAA
>NC_031769.1:83549460-83556825 GCF_001522545.3 Parus major
AAACAGAAGTCTTCTTCTGCTAATCTATCGAGTTTCTCACAAGAAAACTATTTCTGTTATTGCTTTCTATTTCTCTGATGCCAGCTGCCCGGAAAAATCCGCAAACAGATTTTCTCCTCCCATTTCACATCACTCTGAGGTGTGTTATGGGTCATGAGTCCCATAGGGATGTCATTTTTAAGGATGAGTTATTCAAAGGCAAAAGTTCTCTTCATCTGTCTCTGTGAGCCTCCCTGGAAACAGAATTTTTCTTTTTGCTTCAAGCGGCCTCAAATCTTCAACTATTACTTCTTCTGTTCTAGCACCTCACTGTATCACAACTACTCCACTGTTTGCTCAAAATCCACACTTTGAACCCTCCATTCCTCCCAATATACTCTGTCATGAATTAAAGGAGTTTTTTTTCAGAACACTATTGTCCATCTCCATAGCTTTAACAGAAAAATACTTCAGCTTATAAAGCATCTCCTTATTCTCTACCTCTTCTGAAGCTTAATTCTTTTCTTTACTGTCTCTGATAGTTTATAAAGTCTCTTTACATGTTGACTACTCTCTTATTCTTTCTCTGGAAAAAAAAGGATTAATCTGCAAGTCTCATCTGGGTAATGAAAAGGTTAAAATTTTGCCCAGGCTTTGTAGATGGTTCTGTGATCTCTGCCGGAGCAGCAGCTGGAGTTGTCTGCGATGGAAGATTCTTCATGCCTGCTCTGGAGAGTGTGGTCACTGTTTCAGCCTGACACAGGTCAAGAGCTTTTTTTCTTTCTTTACTCAGCAGTCTCTGGTGAATTCAGTCCCAGCAAAAACTGCAGCCGAGCCAGAGACTGGCCTGGCCCGGCCAGAGTCCGGGGCAAGCCCCGCAGGCCCCATCTCCCAGCTGGGAGCCGCTGGGCCCAGCCCAGCCCTGCCCTGCCCGGGCCACATGGCCTGGGCACGGAACAGAGCCAGCTAAAGCTCTGTTACCTTTCATTGCCGGGAAACAAAGAGACCAAGAAATTCTCAGGCTTAGGTCTTAAGGTGGTGTTCACAGGTTGAGCTCACTTTTCAATGGTTAAAACTGCTGTCAATTCTTAGAAATGGCCAGCTGTTGGCCAGGAGAAAAACTCCCATCAGACCCCAGATGTTTTAACTTCCTTAGGTGTTTCTCTTTGTTTACTTAAATGCCAATCTATTACAATGACCCAGGCTTTTCTCATCAGAAAGACATAAATTTCTGTGCTTATTTTCTGTGTTAAATTAACCAGACAGCCCTCTGTTACTTACTGTCAGGGTTTAATCTCAATCAGCACCTAAGCTCTACACGATCACTTACTCACTTCCTCCCAGTGGGATGGGGGAAAGAATCAGAAAGGTAAAAGTATGAAATCTTTTAGGTTAAGGTAGAGTTCCATAGTAAAGCAAAAGCCACATGCACAGGCCAAGCAAGACATGGAATTAGTTCACCACTTTCCAAGGGCAGGTGGGTGTTCAGTCATCCCCAGGAAACCAGGGTCCATCACACTTAAAGTTGACTTGGAAAGACAAACGCCATTACTCCAAACACCTCTCCCCCCAACACCCGCCACCCCCAGTCCTCTCCCAAAGGCCTTGATACTGTTCAAGTGCTGCTCAGAAATGACAAAAGTATCCCTATATTATCAACACAGCTTTCAGCACAAATCCAAAACATTAGATCAGGAATGAGGGAGGGCTGAGGGGGAAGGTGTTTTCATGATTTGTTTTACTCCTCACTATCATACACTGATTTTGATTGATGATAGATTTAGTTAATTTTCCTCAAGTCAAATTTGTTTTGTGATGGTGAGTGACCTCTCCCTGCCCTTATTTCAACCCACAATCTTTCCTCATATTTTCTCTCCCCTGCCCAGGTGAGGAGGGGAGTGATAGAGCAACCTTGGTGGGTACATGGCATTCAGCCCAGGCCAAACTGCCATAGATGGACAAATTTACATAATTTTAGTAGAAAATTTAACACAGATCAAATACTGGCTTTTTTTCCCCTTTGGAAAAGTAAATAAATTAAGCAGAGATGGGCATAATATTCACAGCCTATTTTGGATCTTATTTTTATTCTAGGAGACCGATAAGGAGAATAAAATTTCAGGAGGAGAAAGGTAGATTAACTAGGCAAGTGCACGGACTATTCTCTTCAGATAGCAAATTGGAGAGATTCATCACAGATCTTCCCAAGAGAGCAACCAGTGAGTGCTCTACTACAGTAGGAGACATTACAATGCTATCCTGCATGGTGTTACTTGTTTATTTCTCTCACCAGTAACAGGTTCTATTTTACTCATTCATTGACATCTTAACTTTAAAATAATATGGTAACACAAGATAATATGAAATACTCTTCTGTTCAATACCCCAGAGCAGTTTGGTGTCAAGGAGCCTGCATTTTATTACTGTGACCAATAAAATTCTATGAATAGAATTGCATGAGAAATAGGAAGCTCAAAGACATTGTGGAAATTTATTTGCTCTTAGTTTTCAGTTAATAAAATCGAGCATAAATTAAGTCAAAACCCATGAGTATATTTAGGTCTTGTGCAACAAATAATGCTGTTTATTTTTTTCTTCCTCTCCAAGTTTATCCCTGAAAAACATGGATCTAAATCTAAATTTGGACTTTAGATTAAGGCCTATGGGCCAAGGCTAATATTTAGCCAGCCTTGGTATATGTCTTCCTAGAGAAGATTTTACTTGTTACTCCTCTAATGCTTAGCTTTCTATGGTGATACTTAAAACCTAAGTCTTTGTGCCAAAAATTGCTTTTTAAGTTTGATAGTTTGCAATGTGGTTGCATGTGAATAGATGGCTAGCCTGTTATAAAAAGTGGGAAGAAAGCAGCTAAATTTTGGGAGTTGTGAAGGGCTTAATTCTTCAATTAAGCAGCGTTTTGTAGACATGGGAAATTGATTGCTTGTTACTGCATTGCATATTGAATACAGCTTTGGATTCACTGCATTTCATTCATACATTTATATATTATTTGGATATCTTACTCCACAGGCTCCCTTTCTCATTTTTTTCTCTTTCAAACAGAAGCATCTGTTGTTAGAACATTCAAATGCATATTGCCTTGTGAAAGACTGACAGCATAGTTTTTTTTCAAAGGAAACTTTGATTTGATGGTTAAAGATTAAACAGCAGGTATTTAAAATTTCAGTGATAATGATGATCCTCTAATTTTTGAAAGGATGCATGTGATGATGAGGAACACGCAGCTATTGAAAGAGCTTTGCTAAGCCAAGCAACATCTGGTACATCTGCTTGAAAAATGAGATTTAATATGAATTGAGTGCTTACAACTCGCCTATTTTTTTCAAGGATTATACTTGAACTCAACTACATAGCACTGGGACACTAAGAAAGTAGAAGCATGATTTTTAGTCTGAAACTCCTGAATGACTATGCTAAATGATTGAAGAAAGACAGTAATAGAAAAGCAAACTCATACATATTACACAGCAATGTGTGTATAAAAAATTTCCAAAGGGTTCTGTGTAATCTAGGACTGAGATTTTTTTTATTTTTACCTTTCTTTCTTTTTAAATCCACAAATTTAAAGATTCAAAATATCACTTATCTAAGGTAGATAAAAGTCTGGAACGCAAATAACTGATTGAATATTTGTGAAAATACAGGAAATAGTTTTATGGTATATACTTAGCTTAGTAAATTGAAGTCACTCTCAGTTTAGATAAGGACAAGCAGTTAAAACTAAACTCTCAGAAAACAACTTTTACTCCTAGCTGAGTAAAGGAGACATTATTCCTAGAAATTATTATTTTCTATTAGATGCCCCTTTATTCATAATGCTCTATATAGAGGTAGCTCTTGACATAAGAGCACAGAATGTGTCTTCGTTTGAACATTGTCGATACATTCCAGTGCCAGGAATAACTCCAGAGAAGCTGTCAGAAGGCTGGCTATTCAGTGTAATTTAAATCAGTGCAGTTCACAAAATCAGCAAAGCTGCACTGAATTATACCAACAAAGGAATGTCCCATACTTAGAAACAACTCAAAGTACTGACATATATTTTACTGTCTTTGAGGGCTCTCTGTGCACATGCATGTGTATTTTTTTTACTGTTACTTCTCACTATTTGTAAAATGGGTCTTTATTTGTATAACGGATACTTTTTTTTTCCCACTGCTCTCTTCAGAAAGTAAATCTGTTCTTAATGAATAATTTTATTGTGATATTAAACCCATGATTTCTTATTTCATCAATAATTCCACAACTATATAGTACTTTGCAATGTCAGACATCTTTGTAGAAAAATCTAGACATTAGTTAATCATATGAAAGCTTTTCATATTTTTCATATTTTTTTTTTAGATTACTTACTTGTTTGTGAAAGACTAAATTCAACAGATTCCACAGATTTTAATCTTCTTTGAGTCAGGTGTGAACAAATGCCCCTGAGGGGTGCTAAAATGCACCACATGGTGGGAAGTATTTGTTTTTCACATTGGAAAACAAGATGCAGATGCACTTGGATGAAGGTGGGTTGTACAGTAGCCACTTCCCATCATGGTCTTGTCAGGTTCTGCAATAGGTTGATTATAATATGAGGATACACATTTCTTAGTATCTGCCCCTCCCCCACATGTACGCATATAAATTTCATCCCTGAGTCACAATTTCACCAATTCTTAAAAATTCCAGTACAGCCATTATAAGAGTCAGAGCTATTAAGCTAATAATACTGATAATAAATAAATAAATAAATAAATAAATAAGGCAGATGCTGCTAAGCAGATGGGAGGGGGATTATCTAAGTAGTTACATCCCAGAGTAGAATTTCATGAGCCATTCATTCAATAACGGTGTCAATTTAAACAACCTTAACCTTTTCTCCTTCCCACTTAGTCATATTGTAATGCTACCTACTCAGTTGTGATGGTAAATGTTCTGGGATGAGAGTCACAGCTGATTTAAAAATAAGACAAGTTTTTTCTATTAAGGTTAATTTTCACCCATGTTATCTATTAACTCAGGTTCACTATGTGATACATGCATATTTATAGCTCTGCACATGAAGGGATAATGTGGAAATAGGGCGCAGATGTGAATTCCAAAGCCGTTTAAACAAATACTGCTTAAATAAAAAAAAGTGTTCATGGTACTAAATCTGTAGTGGTGGTGCAGAGACTTTCAGGCATATTTTTGTTATTAAGATTCAGGCTGTCAGTCACTTAGCAAAATATGGTTAAAGGGGTAATGTTGTTACAGCTGCAATGCACCTATGATACATGATCTCCCTTCTGAAACTAGAAAGATACCTTAAATAATCAAAGAGCATGTTAGAATTTTCTAGCAATGTCAAGTGATCTAATAAAATATATTCTCTATGACCTTGTCTCAAAGAATGTCAAACATTGATGGTGGAGTAGATTTCAATCGGACTGCTGATTGTGATGATGTAATGATGATGCAGCTATGCCCATGATTACAGAATTGGCACTTTTTTCATAAAAATTTCTTTCTGAAAATATAAATGTAGGAGATTTTAAATGTCTGTCTTGTTATTCAGAATTGGCATGCTGCTGTGTATTTCCCTTTAATGGTTTATTCTGTTGTCTCCTATGTCAATGCTTCAGTCCAAGTTATTCTCTCCTACCCTTGTTGTCAATCCACCCTGATACCTGACCCTTTTTCCTGAATGTTCCCTGTTCCTCCTCCCCTCAGATGTCAATCCTCCCTTGTGCCAACCTCCACTGTAGTGGTTTAGATTTGCCAGCTTAATTTCCTGGCCAATGCACTAAATAATGTTGTGGTTTTAAAGCACTAGTTAAAAAAATCACCAGAAAACTTACTCATCTTTTGTTGTGAGAAATGGATTAGGAGAAGGGCAAAACAGGCTTAAAACTTAAAAGGAATAAAGAAAGTTTATTAACAAGACTACAAGAATGAAAAAACAGAAAACCTCCAGAAACCCTTCCTCCCCACCACCCAACCTTTGTTTTGTCCAGCCAACAACTTAGAGACAAAACCTGGTGGTTAAAGCAGTCTCAACTTTGCAAGTCTTTTTATCAGTCTTTGCAGAGAAAGGAGTCCCTTTTTGTCATTCCATGGAGAGTTCTCCACAACAGTTTCCTCATGATTTTCCATTCCCTTGATGCCAGTCATCGGAAAGCTCTGCCATCATGCCCTCCTCCCATTTCACACTACTTTGAGGTGTGTTCATGGGCCATGAACTCAAGAGATGCCATTTTAAGAAAGAGTTATTCAAAAGCAAAGGTTCTCTTCATCTGTCTCTGTGATCATCTCTGGGAACAAAGGTTTTCTCTTTTTTCCCTGGGGTCCAAGGGTCTTCATCAACTCTCATCTCACTCTCTATGTTCAAGCTTCCCATGGGATCACAACTACTCCACCATCTGCTCAGCTTCATCAACGGATTACCTCTGCTCAGATCTACACTTTGAAATACTTCATTCCCACCAAAATACTCTTTCATAAATTAAAGGAGTTTTTCAGAACATTATTGTCCATCTCCATGGCTTTTAACAAAAGAATATTTCAGCTTATTAAAGCATCTCCTCATTCTCTTCCCATCTGAGGCTTGATTCCTTCTTTCACTGACTTTGATGGTTTATGTTGTCTCTTTACACATGGATCATTCTCACTTTCCTCTCTCTGGAAAAAGGATTAAATCTGCAGGTTTCATCTGTGTAGTAAAAGGGTTAAAATCTTGCCCAGGTCTTGTGGATGGTCATGGGATCTCTGCCAGGGCAGTGGCTGGGGCTGTTACGATGGAAGGTTTTTTGGTGGCTGTGCTCGGGGAGGATGGCCAGCATTTCAGTAGCTAAGCTAGCACTCAGAGGCAGCCCGCCACGGGCCGATGGCTTCCCCTTCCCTTATTCAGAAGTTTCTGGTGAAACCCAATGGCAGCAGAATTCCAGCTGAGCCAGGGACTGGCCTGGCTTGGCAGTGCCACTGTACAGGGCTTGGGGGGCTTCCCAAGGGGGCTCAGCGCCTCCGGGAAAGATCTTCGGCCACTTCACAGTCTCCATCCTCCGCCCGGGAGCCACTGGAGTCCGGCCAGGCCTGGAGCCGGGGGAATCCCCTCAGTCTCCATCCCTGCCTGGGAGCTGCTGGAATCTCACCAGGCCTGGAGCCAGCTAAAGCCCCTCAGTCTCCATCCCTGCCTGGGAGCCGCTGGAGTCCAGCCAGGCCTGAAGCCAGGGAAACCCCTCAGTCTCCATCCCCCACCCAGGAGCTGCTGGAGTACAGCCAGGCCTGGAGCCAGGAGGAACCCCCTCAGTCTCCATCCCTGCCTGGGAGCTGCTGGAGTCCAGCCAGGCCTGAAGCCAGGGAAACCCCTCAGTCTCCATCCCCGCCCAGGAGCTGCTGGAG
>NC_031769.1:83557140-83558734 GCF_001522545.3 Parus major
TTCTTCTTCTTCTTAAATGCCAAGCCATCACACCCACTTTGGAAAACCCCTTATCCACGATGCCCTATTGGTCCAGGTAACCTGTTCTCCTCCCCTTGTTTTCCCCATTGGTCTATGAATTTTAAACCCCACCTTGTGCTCCTCCCCCAGTCTTCCTCTGATGGGTTAAAATTTCGTACTCTCCCCCTGGACCTCACCCATATGTAAATCCCTGCACAGTCATGATTTTCGTCTTTTGTCCCTGGACTCTCCCTGGAATAAAGTCATTCTTGGAACCTATGCAAAGGACATCCTCTTTATCCTTACTTCCACTTGCGCCTGATGAGATCCAAAGTGCTGTAGAGCTGCACCCTGTAGCAGTTGCATCTCTGATACTAACTTTGGAGAGCAGCCCCACTCCATGACTGTCAGGAGCTAGCTGGGAGAATCCTGGGCTGCATCACTGGCATATGTAAATTTAAGTGCATGAAAACTTTTCCCGGCAAATGTAGGTAATGAGGAAAGTTTGAAGGAGAAAAATCAATAAATTAGCCTATACTACGGTTTAGTTTTTCTTTTTATCCAGGGGATAAACCCTATGGCTACTTAATGTTGCTCAAGTAATTCTCTTTCCCTATAGTGCGTGACCTCCTACTATAAATTATTTGCTGACAACCCTGGTTCCTTTCCCAAATGAATATGGTCACAGACAAATATTTGCATAGTAAATTTACATGTACATGGAGCTGCAGAAAACCTCCACCTACACTTTATTTCAAGCAAGGCTTAGCCTTTTTTCTTTAAGTCCATGCTTAAAATAAGTGAAATCAAGCCATAAAGTTTTCTCACTTGTCTTTTGATATTTAGAACATCAATGACAAATAAAGAATAACACCATCTTTCACTTACTGCTAATCATACTTTTCAATATGATTAAGGAGAAATTTTATTTCTACCCTTTTTATTACATGGCATTATCATATGCTCTATGTAACTCCTTTGTGTTAAAAAATACAGTAAGGAAACCAAAACTCAGTAATTGCAGACTTAAAATTTTAGAAGCTCCACAAGGCATACTTTCTTTTTTCTATCTTTCAGTCAATAAAAGTAAATGCATGGCAAATAGGTTGTTTTAATGGCTAACTGGACGTGGATTTATTACAGGCATTATAAAATCAACATATCAAGCCCCTCTCTTCTTGGCAGAGTTGCAGAATATGGAAATGTACTACCTAGACTTTTCAAATACTTGACAGCACTGTGGTCTCCTTCCCAAAAGTGCTATCTCTAGAAGACTCTACAACGGCAAAGTAAATACTTCATCAGAGATATAGTGTGACTTGTCAAGTGGATCTTCTGTGGTTACTGTTTTCTTTAGTGAAACCCTGTTCTTCATTTTCAAAGCTCTTTACTGACAGTACAAGCATCTGCAAAATAAATCCATATGCGAGAAGGATCAAGAATTGCTTTCTGTGGGGCCTGGCCTGTCTTCCTCTTCCCATTTCATGTAGGACTGCCTTCAAGGTTAAAGTTTTGCTTCTGGTCACAGTATATGGTTGACATTGCTGTCATGGTTTTAAAGCAGTAACTAAAAAATCACTAGACAACTTACTTA
>NC_031769.1:83559744-83577397 GCF_001522545.3 Parus major
GAAACCAAAGAAAACAAGAGAGCCCTGGCTTTACATCTTAAGGTGGTGTTCACAAGTTGATCTCACTTTTCAATGGTCAAAACTGCTGTCAGTTCTTAGAAATTACTAATAATTGTTCACAAGAAAAGACTCCCATCAGTCTCTCACAGCTTCAACTTCCTTAGCTCCCAAAGCGATCTTAAAGGTAAAGTCACCCCATGACAATTGCCTGCAGAAAAATCACAAGTGTTGGCTCTGTGATTTGTTCAGGCCATCCTGGCTCTGCAGCTAGTGTGTTGGTAAGCTGTCAGAAAGCTGTTTCATATATTACCTTAAGCAAGAAGTTTTGGCATAGTTTGCTGTCCCTGCTACATATTTTTTCTCAAGTACCAAGTACTGCAAAAGGACATAGGTTTTGAAGTTCTTCCCTGAGGAAAATTGCAACAAACAACTAACTTTCTACAAAGCAATATAACCAAATTTTATTCACCTGTGACAGAGAAGGTATATTGGTGAATGTGGCAGTTCTTTTCAGGATGTAGCAACTCAAAGTACAACCTCAATGAACAGTTATTTTATTTTTATCTACAAGGTCCTATCTGCAGATCTTAAGTCCCATTCTAAAACATTAAGAGCTTATCTCTCTTTTTTTTTTTTTTTAATTTTTTTTCTCATAGGATCAAGTCTGAATATTTTGCTTTCTTGGAGATGAACTGTTATTTTTGGGAAAGTATACCTTGTTTTGGAAAATTCTGCTGATGTGACCTTATGTGGCAGGTAAGAAGACTTCACCCTTCCCTGGTTACAGAAAAAAATGCCAGAAAAATATACATGTCCATTTTCTTCCACATAGCACTTGATAGAATGTAGTGTTTTTGCACAAATCTCATTTGGACAGTGATTCTTACAGCAGACTAAAACCTCATAGAGGCACCAGCATTAAAGGTGGTGACAGCCCATGCTATCACCACTTATACATTGTGTAGAAATTATAATGTCTCAGCTTGTGAAAAGAGCAAATCCTTTTACTGACAGTCCTGAAGGAGGCCTGTGTTTCAAATGACACACAGGTGTCAAGGTCATGAGAAAAGCCATCTTTACTGAAGAAATAATAGCTATCACTTCAAACATCTTCGGCCTTGGGTCTTATGACTCCTGGATTTTGATATTGTTTCACTAGCTCGTGTTGAAATGGTATATATGGACTTTTCAGCAACTGAGCTGTTTTATACAGGAACCTGATAAAGAGCATCCATATTCACCACACTTTTTTTTCCAGATAGCTTCTTTGGATGATGAACCCTGTTGGCAAAGGTGAACAGAAATTGAGCTATTACAGTGACATCTCTTCAACTGCAAAATAGGAGTCATGAGGTCATTAGTCATCTTCCACTTGCAGGGAAAATCAAATATCTCGTGTTTTGTTTTTTCTCCTCATTAAGGTTATCTTGGGTTAATTTAGGCTCTTGATACATTCAGTAACTGACAAAAGTGAAACTGTAGTTCTGAAGAAATTGCTTCATTTTCACATGAGCAGTGCAGTACTTACTGTCCTGTGCTATTTTCAGCATTCCTTCGAAGGATAAGGTGTGACTCAACTTTTTTGCTTGTAGTTGCCAAACCAGTAATGTAATTGAATAAAGTTCCTTCTTTTATCCCTAAACCTCTTTAATTTTGCTTTATTTCCAGGCTTACTAACCCATTGATACAGCCCAAGTTTTGATTTTTTTTTCCTAAATCTGCATGAAGATTTTCAGGGTTAAGTTTTTCTTTTCTGTTATGTTTTTTGAATGACTGTTAATAATACAGTGCTATCAAATTCTACATTAGTCAGACTTTACCATCTGCATCATATAAGTACACACATACTGATTAAAAAACTGTCAAACAAATTGCAGTGTACAAGAGTCAAGCCTTTGTCTTGATGACATACAGTCATATCCCCAGCAGCATATCCTTTACAAAGTTTTGGAATTAAATCATGAAAGCTGGTCTGATTACAATGACAAGTACAATTAACATTTTGGTAATACCTGATTTTTAGTACTGGTATTTCATCACTATCACAGAACTTGCCCACTGGAATGACCCCAACTTTCAATACTATTGACATATCTGTTTTGAGCCTAAAAAGGAGAGCTTTCACTTGGATAAATTGTCTCAGTCCTAATGGAATTTATTTTTAGACAGATATATTCATTAATTACTGTATTAGAAAGCGACCAACTATGTTAACTTAAAGTGAGGGGTTGCATGACCTTTGTTCATTAATGAGTTGAAGATTTGCTGAAGAAAACCCATGAAATCTTAGCAGCTTATTCATAGAAGTCTAGCTTTTAATAAGGAAAGCTGTATGCATTTGTGTGAAACATTGGGCATATCAGTTCTGTGACTCCACACTGTACTCATAGGCTTCAAGTTGATTGTTGTCTTTTATTCAAGGGTATCTGCACAAGAGAGAGATTACAGTCATGACACTGGTCTTCAGAGTCACCCTGTTTTGCATTTGTGTTAGCTACCCACTGTATTGTCACAGCCCCAGAGACTGATGGGTAACTAAAAGTTGAAGACATCCATGGGTTTTCAGTTCACACTGTTTTTTCATTTAGTTTCAGCTAAACTACAACAAGAGGCTCTGAGACTCAGCACATTGAGTTTCTAACCAAGTAGCCAGATAGATCGAAGTTTCAGAGACAGTCTTTATTCTTATGTGTACAACCTTTTAAATGAAAGAATTATCCACGTTTGTATAATTTAATGAAAATTAAGAAAGCTCTAAAAGAGCATAAATTCGTAAGTGTTTAACAAAATACTGCTTCCCACCTTCCTTCTTTCCTTTTATTTATTGTTTTTAATGAATGCATCTCATGGTTACTGAGGAACTATTATCAATATCACTTGGAGAGTAGTAAACAAAGAAAATGAAACCAACCCAACCCTCAGAATGACATTTCTTAACTTTGACCTCAAAAAGTACGTTAGTCCCCACATGGCAGTGCATGTACTAGGTTTTGAAGGAACATGGCAAAATATTAGGAAAAAAAAATAAAATATATGAGTGAGCTTTAAGCACTTTTGTGGCTTTCTGTTTGGCTTCAGTAAGCTAGACTGATGTGTGGAAGCAAAAAAGGCAACATTTCTTATTCCACCTTCTTATGGGTAATTTACTAGGGGGAGCTGTTTGCACCATATCCTGTGTTGCCAAGTAAGGAAGGATGGGAGGTGAGCACTGGGAATCCAGACTGCCCTATGCCTTAGAATGGATAGGGCAGCAAGTCAGAGAAATGCTGGAAAAGAGAAAGACAGCTGTGATTCCCTGTTCATGTGCATTCCGAGAAAATTCCTGGAGTGCCTACAGGACAATTCAGGAGGAACAGGCATGGCAAGTGGGAAGTGACCATCTGGGTGGAGGAGAGAGGAAGGATGCAGGGAGACAGCCAAGAGTCACCAGAGAAGCAAAAGAAAGTCATTCTGGCTTGCAACAGGACTCTCTAGGTTCCCATCAAGCCTTAACACTTGCTGGGATGACAGCAAGGTCACAGAGAGCAAAAGATAGAGGAAGGATGCGTTTTAAGCCATGACCCAGAAAAAAGAATGAAAGAGTGAAAGAGTACTATGCTCACTTCAAAAACAAATGTCAGCTCCAAGCCCTCAATAGCTTTAATAGAAACTCTTTCTTCCAAGGTACTTCTTCCTGAGGACCTTTCTCGTTAGCTAAGTTGGAAGAAATACTGATCCTTCCTCATTTCAGGACCCCAGCATGTTGACATGAGTGAAAAAATAGACAAACAAGCCAACATGATTGTCTTAATGTTCATTTCATGGGAAGCCCCAGCACAAACATCTGAAAAAAAATGCCCCATTGCTTCCATTTTTTTGTGTATTCAATTCTTTCTCAGAACAAGCCTTAAACTAAAGTAATAATTTTCTTTTTTCTTCATGAACAGCTGTACTTAAATGTCTGGAGGTTCCTCATTCCTTGCATATATTTTCAGGACATTCTAAAAGATTGCGTGGGCTTTCTCTGGGGAGCCTGTCCTGAAGATATGCAAACACAGCTAGTACTGTCATTCTGCCACTTTTCATAGTGTTATTGTGAGTATCAAAACATATGGTGTTTTTCTTAAAGCTTCAGCTACCAGAGTGATGACTGTTTGTTGTTTACTTAGGTTATCAGCCTTGGAGATTTTAACATTGAGGCATTTCACAGACCTTACTTGTGAGGCAGAAACTCATCAAATCCTTATTTTACAAATGAAGAACAAAGGCCATGGAAAGATTAAGAAGTCTAAGGTCACTGAGAAGATCTGATGTATGTATCCAGGTTTTTCCAAGTCCTTTAGGCTGTTGTCCAAAACACTGATTCATATTTTTTCAGCTTTCACGTAACAATTAGCAAGCAAACAGAAGACTAGAATACTTTGATCATGCAAAAATGGCTGAAAAGGTTACATCTAAAATCTTAAGGTTCTAAAAAGAAACAAGAACAAATATTATTTCTTCTTTTAACATTTAAACAAATTTCATCCATTTAGGTCTTGAAGTTAGTAATTCTGCTATACTCTCCAACACAAGAAAAAGAGGAGTTTTCAAAAGAATACTTTTCACAGTATTCCTTAACTCATACACATATGATAGAAGACTTGTTGAGCTGCCTGACCAGATTATAATGATGCAACCAACCATCTCTATATGTCTTATTAAAAGCATAATAACCAGGATCTGGCATGTTCAGTGCTCAGGAGCCCAGTAGAAAGAAATGATAGGTTTTGAAGTGACTGACAAGGACATGACAAAGACCATTTTTGTCCTGATTCAGGAGAAGCTGGCCTTTCAAAAGCATTTTTGCTTGAGGACACTGACCTACCAAAACAGTCAATGCCCCTTATATGTTGCAAAAAGCTTGTACTCAGCAAAGAGAAGGACTGCCTGAGGATAGAAAGAAATGTTCCCTTTAAGAAAGGTGATAAAGTAGTTAACTTAGCAATAACTTTTTGACCCTTTTTACTTCAGAAGAATGGTTTTATATTCAGACTAGATCTACAGTACCCCTTCCCACATAAAGAATGTCACTACCAGAAACTCCCCTTTGCCATTTTTTCTTACCTTGAGGTACACAGGGGGAGGAGAGCTGCTGAAGATCTTGCACAGACCTCAGGGTGGAAATGAAACCGATACAGAAAAGAAAGTTGCAAAATGCAGTAAACTCAGTATAGCTTTTCCCTTTGCCTTTGCAGACCCAATACAAAACCAGCAGAAATGCATTTCTCCCCTTCCAAACCAAAGTGAAACAAAGTATGGAAGCATCCTAACTCCAGACTAAGGAAACAAGATAATATGGAAACCCAGCTGTTTGTAGACACAAAGGGTCCATGTTTCTTCCTTAAGTTTTAGAACTGCTTATTATTTGTTATTTTCTGGGTTTGTTTTTTTTTTTTTTCTTTTTAACTGAAGCACATTATCTTTGGCAGCCTTGGCCCTAACTTATTTGTGTCCTCAATGAGAAGGTACATTTCTTAAAGTACATTAAATATATTTCACCTCTTTTCTTCCCTGTTTTCAGAGCTATGTTATGCTGCTGCCCACTCAGAATTTAATAGCTGAAAGGAATGTATTCTAGCTCTTGATTCCCCATCCAGGAGTCCTTTATCAGACTTTTTTAGCTGTCCTGGTCAGTAACCTTACCTAAGAAGTAATTTTTAGACCTCTCTTCCATTCAAATAATTTTGACAAACAGTGGTTACTGAGCAATTTAGACCTCCTAGAGCAAACTGTAGGGTTTGCTTTTCACCGAGATGAAATTACAGTACTTTATAACTTTGTTTTCTATCTTTTTATTTTCTCCCTGCATTCAAAGAAAAAATTTGACTACCTACAAGTAGTGGCCAAAATACTACAGAAAGCAGGACACTAATTACAGTGGCAATTAAAAAAAACCAGGAATCTAGCGTTAGAAGTTTTTGAGACAGAACTTAATTCCTGCTGTAACATACATGCATATCAAACTGAATTTTATTTCCAATTCTGCTAAAATTGATTTAGTAAAAGGCAAGGGCAGCATGATTTACATTGTGGAAAAGCAAAACACTGGAAACTTAAAAGCCTCTAGAGAGAAAAACTAACTCTGATACTTCTGACAGTATAATTTCCTTCCTGATTATGCTTGAGAGAAGATAACTGTTAGAGAAAAATTCTAGAAATGCTGAATTGAAGAAGTACACTTGCTAACTGCTCTGACAGCCTGCTCTCTGATCATAGAAAATGTAAGCACACCAAGCAGAGCAGGGCAGTGTCATGATCTATATCTTGAATGCTTTGTATTGCTTGAGAAAATACACTTATGCAAAATAAATTTATACATAGTAACTGTGGAATACAAACAACAGTCTGCAAGGACTTTAAAAGGGCTTTAAAAGGGTATTTAATTTTGACTGAAAGTGGATTACACATAAAATGGAATTAAATGGGAAATCACAGTCAATTATATGAAGTCTTCTAAAATCTGTATTCCTTTTCTACTAGGGGAGTAAAAATACCAAGAAAATCTCTAACACTTGCAGCAAACATTTCCAGCATAACTGCAGCCTTAACTACCCTGACATTAAAGGTTCCAAAATGCTCTAGCTCTCCCATGACAAGTGATGCAACTTCTGAATACAGTGAGCAACTCAAAGCTTTTCGCTAATATTAGTGCCACTGTGCATTCCCAGCAGATTCAAACTTCACAGAAGTACTGTGTTTCTTGCAAGCATGCAGCATAGTTGCCTTTGATAAACATAAGGATGTAATCTTCAAGAGGGTTACAGTCTTAGACACAGAAGTAAACAAGCACAAAAACTTATATCAACTAGACATTAAAAAGTAATCTTCATGCAATACAAGTATCTGCACTGATCACAAAATCCGAGGCCATATTAATGATTTGACTTTCCAACTTCATTTGTAGCGTTGCCTCTGGAATTTTTATTTCTTCATTCTCCCTATATAGTAAACTAAGGTTAATCACAGTCCTCAAGGTCTAGAGTGTTTTCCTGTGATGGGGTGAAAGATGCACACATATTTCAATTTCACCCCACTACAGGCTGCAGAACAGTCAGAGACTGATCAGGTTCTGGAGTGTGGAGGCACTCCCAAGCTTAATGGATTAGTACTTCAAAGAGCAGAAGTTTTATGTCATGTATACATAGCTAGTTCTTATACAAAATAATTTTACCAGATTTTTGTTCATCCTTTCCAAATTATTTTTCCTCACTATGGCTCTCACAAAGCTGCATTTCAGCTGCAAAATAACTCTTTCACTGGGAGAAAAATCAGGGCTTTTTTTTTAAATACAAATATCCCTATTACTCCTGTTAGCAGCATTCTGTGATAAAACTAGGAAGGGACTCATTTCCCGAGATATTTAAGATGTCCCTTTTCACTTCTTTTTGTCAAAAAAACCCCTAAGGATAAGGGAATTTTGTATTCAAATTGATATTTCCCCCATTCTTTGACTTATATAAATTTGCATAATGCTATTCATTATCATTTTTATTTTGGCTTTATAACCTATATGGCCAGGTTCATCAGGTGTTATGCCACTGTTAGAGCAGATCAATCACTTAAGCCAATTTTTTCCTGTCATACTAATTGTTGACAAAGATTAATTGCTTACATTGCAGTAATATGGGCAAGTTCTGCCAGAAGTCAAAGCTCTCCTATCCCTCCCAGATCCACCTTCAGTACAGCTTGTGGTCAAAGGTAATTAATACTGTGTGCATTTTTACTCTAAAATTTTAAAATTTAGAGAAACATTTTCTATCCTTCTTGCATAGAAAAACAACTTCAGTCTGCTACAATATGTCAAAATGCTACAGTCAAGATGTTATTTCTCCTTTTAAAACCTGTGGAACAATCACAGAATATATTATATCTCAGAAAAAAAAATACTGTAATGTACAATAACATCCCAGGAGGAATGAGTTTTCTATTCCTTCTGTTGGGAAAACCCTGCTTGAAACATCTTTATGTCTACAAAACATCTATTTATCATTCTTTTTATGATAAAAAAAAGAGCTCTCATAAATAATTCTGCTTGTATTTTCCTGGTAGCAAAAGTTTTATTTCTAAGCACCTGAATTTCTGTCAAAAGTTCATACATGTTCTCTGTTTCCCTGGTGGGTTCACTGGAGAGAGACAGAAACTTTAGGACCAGGTGCCTGCAAAGGAGACCTGTCATGAGGTACAGCATCAGAGAGAAACCAATCTATCCAACTTAATGATCCAAATCCTCAAGCTGGGTTTATTTAGTAAAAATTTCAGAAAGAAGTGCGAAACATTTTCCTGGGATTGTCTACAATTTTGCAAAACACAGTTTAATGAAGGAACCTCAGTGGCCTGTGCCATTAATAGCTTGGTATATGGGAGAAATTATTTTTGCTTAGGGGAAGTTACCTAAGGAAGATCCCCCTTGCTTGGAAGTTGGTGAGGGTCTTCAGTAAATTAAAGGAGAAAAGACAGAGCAGACCTTGAACTATGCAGAGCATTCAGACTTTTTAGAGGTCTCAGTTCCAATCTAGGGAATTCCACTGATGCCTTTAGCAAAGTTCCCAGGACACTTCAAGCTGATCCTAATTCTCTGTCAGCAATACTCACAGCTCACACAGTTGATGTCAGGTTGAATAAAGTGTAGGCAAAGGGGTGAAAGTCACTTATATGGGAAATCTCTATTTTGCATTCAGAATTAGAACTCTTTTTTTTTCTTCTCTGTCTCTCTCTTCTTTTTTTTTTTTTTTTTTTTGTCCTTTGGGGATTGAAAAGCAATTCTGACCTTTGAACAACTTTCTTGAGGAAAATTTATGGTTTGTTTATACTAAAGATATAAAAAGGAACAAGAAAACAACAGGAGATTTAGAAAACTTAGTGTTACAAAGAAATTGAGAGCCAGACTAGGAGAGCTCAACAAGCCCATTAAAACATGATATCCACACTACTTGAATCTGTTGGAAACCATTAGAAGAGTGTGTTTACAAATTAGGTGCTGGGATGGATATTACAACAAAGTAAGGAAGTTTAACTTGTAGTTTAACTTTTCACTGTGTTTAGAGGATTCACAACCGATCAAACCTGATGGTTGTCTCCTTGTCTCCAGCAGAGAGACAGGTGGTATTTTTCAAAAGTTGGCATAATTCCAAAATATGCCTATTGTGAGAGCTGCTGAACTCTGGCAGGAGAAAGTGTGAAACTTAATTAGTTATGGACAAATCTTCCCAACATTTATTTCTACAACTGAGTTCTGTGATGATTTTTTTGTTCATAAAATTGAGTGAAGGTGGGAACTCTTCCATGCTTTTATATCTAAAACTGATAGATGAAAGCATTTTTCAATTTTTTCATAGAGATATTAAGAATTTTCAGAATGAAGTAGCAGAATTTTGCATTGCACATTAACTCATAAAAATCCCTTATATTAAAACAGTCAAAAATACAGAAAATCAAATTTAAACATAGAGGTACATTTCCCTAAAATAATTACAATGACATTGATAAAAGCTGTTTATATATATTATTTCAGCCATATCTGTTGGGAAATTTGCATTTAAGCCTTTGTGAAAAGCAAGACTGACTGTGATGTCACAATTTGTAAAGAACTGCAGTATTAAATGCTGCAACCTTGACCAACAACACAGTGTGAATACAGAACAGAACATTCATATTGCAGTATACAATATACATTTTATTTCAGATTTTTTTGTTCTAATTTTAGTAGAAGTTGTAATTTTTTTCTAAAGATGAAACTGTGTGATTGCTTTAATATGGCAAGAATACAATGCCATGTTTTAGTGAAAATAATGTCACATGTTCTAAGCTCGTGTGTTTTCCTTGAAGGAGTTATTTCTTTTTCTCTTTAGATTATTAATAATAGTGAGCTAACATGACAAATACAGTGTACACTGTATTTCACTACAGTCTATATTATCTTCTGCTTTAGCAAGAAGGCATTTTTAAACTTCTGGGATAGAAACAAACAACACCTTTCTAGGATTTTAAATAATTAATAGGAAGATATATATCACAAAATTCTGTTGGAGTAGTGCTAGGAAACTTTAAATGTCTGAGGGTGAAATATCTATGTCTTGGTTTTTCATAAAAATAAGTGGCCTCCTGTTACAGGAAAGGAAGAAAAACAAAAAAGCAGACATTGATTTCTAAGACCTACTGAGGGAATACTTCTAAACTAATTTCATTTTTTTTCTTCAATAAGATGGATCAGTACAGTATGTTTGTTTCTCTCCTGTAATTATAAAGCAAGTCTAAAAAAGACTAGTTCATACCTCAGCACCTAGCTTTTAAATTTTTAGTGAGAACAGATATATTTTCATCCTGGTTTAGGGCAAATTTGGAAAAAAACCTTTGAATGGGGTCCCTTCAGAAAGCAAATTTCTCCCCCAGCTGGTTTGGGAAAAAGATTCCTTGGAGAGAAGTGGAGAAAAACTGTTTATTTAACAGAAATTTAATAATATTAAATAATCAAACTTTTCACTGTTCAGTGAGATGGCAAATCCAGAAAAAGTTCTTTTCACGTGGTGTAGTTCAGCACACTGAATCACTTATCAGTCCCTCTGGCGCTGGAAAATGCCGAGGCCCAGGCCCCAGTGGGGCACAGGTGTGAGCTCCTGGGTTTGTCTGGGTTTGCAGTCCAGAGCAGGTGGTGGCAGCTGTGGGATTAGAATCCATGTCCCCTAAGGGACTGGAGCCTCAATCCAGCCTTGGAACCAGTCTTACAGGTGCAGAACTTACTATCCAGCATAAACAGAATAGACGATTTGGGATACAAGTATCAATAAGTCATCCCAGGACAATCTTAGATATCAATGTATACTAAAATTATTTCTCTTCAAATAACATAGTTTTTAAATTATCAAATTTTTAACTTAGATTTTTTTTCCTATAAATAGGAAAATAGATTCTCCTGGGACATTTTAATTTCAGCTACTGTTTAGATATCCATACAGCATTTTTTTTATTTAGAGAATATTTGAATTATTTTTTTTCTCTTCCCTATACAGTTTTTCAAAGTAGCTCATTAAAAAAAACAAAACTAAGCTTCAATAAAATAAAATTAAAAACAACATCCAACTTCATTAAAAAGGAGACCATTTTGTTTCATATTATACAGTGCATATAAAAAAAGCAATTTTTGAACAGATAAGAATGAGAATTACTTAAATGGAATAAAGGCAATTCTATATGCATAATGAAATCTTATACTTGACATAATGATTCTATGATTCTGTTTTTTCTGAATTTATCAATTTAAAAAGTATGGGGATGATAAGGCAAGTATATGGACATTTATGATAAAGATGTGTTCAAATTTAATTAATGTGGAATTGGTTTTTAATCCTCTACTTAGCTGGTTAACTAAAAGCTAATTTCATATGTTTTGAAATATAAATGATACAAAAGTAAATAACTTTTAAATGGTATTTATTTTGACTTGGAGAAGAGTCTAGAATAAAACTTAGATCAGTCAGGAGATGAAAATAATCTTCACAGGTATTCTTCATTGCCTTTTCAATTGTTCATGAACCACACTTTTCACAGTCATTATTGCACATCCATTTATAGGACAGAAGCTGAGCCTTTACAAAAGCATGAGTTTCTATAAGTGGCTCATTGAAAAGATAGCATAAAAGCCTGGGAAAACACCTTGGTAGTATAAATTACTTTTTGCTTCCATAAATCTCCTTAAGAAACTTAGTAAAAAGGTTGCACAGACAGAAATATAAACAAATAGTTACCTGTGCTTTACAGAACATTTAATTTTCTCATGCATTATTAATTGTAATATCTGGAAGTTCTATATTGCTTTCATTCAGAGAATTTGAAAGCCCTTTTGCAATTAAGAATGAATTACTGAATGCAAGAAAATTATATTCTCTAAAAATGCCAGATCAGTAGCATTTGGATATTTTCTAGCAGTGTTTTCTGAAAGCAGCAATAAGCCAAGGACCACAAACGAATAGTAAACTAAGGATTTTATCATTTTTATTGGTTTTTGTTTTAATCTTCCAGGTTGACCTAATTGTGACCTTCTGTTTTAAATGATGATAAAAAGTTTCCTTTCAGATTCTGGAAGAGGGGAACTAGGGATGTTAGAAAAACCTTTTGTGACAGAAGACTTTGAAAATAATATCTTGTGCAAGTGAAAATGTGGTTACCCAACTGGTTGCAACAGGTCATGAGCAAAAAGAAAACCAAACCAAACCAAAACAAACCAGGTAAAAAATATTAAATAATCTTTCTGACTCCTGAGTTAATACAGCTTAGTTACCAGACATTAAAATGCTTCCAGGCCCCCCACAGCAGAGAACATAACAAAAGGGTTAGTCTTATGCAGGCAGCCAGAAACAGCATTAAGTCAGTTATAAAATGGAGAAAGCTGAGTTGGCATGGCCTTTGCTGTTAGTGATGGCTAAAGACTAGCAGGAGTACCACTGGATCTTGTTGTCTAATGTTCCCACTTTATTTCTGTGCATGCATACACACACAAACATATATAAATATATGTAAATGTATATATATGCTGTATGTATGTGTAAATTGTGTAAGCATTGTAAATTTTACATTTTTTAAATTGTAAATTTACACATGTTGGATTATTTCAGCAGTTCCTGTACTGCACAATGCTGTGGCACCTTGTTCTGTAACAAACTCTACATTTAATAATTTGCTAAAATTCCATACCATAACAACTCATGAGCTCATCATGCTGTGTAAAATAGGTAGGGTTTTCATAATCATGGGATGATATAAAGAATAATTCTGTAGGAAGTATTGAGATTTTAAAATATATATTTACAAATAGTACTTACTTCTGTTTGTTGTCATTAATTACTTTTGTTAATAGTAGTGATAAATAGATTTACAGATAATTAATGTTAATATTACTGGCTATTGAAGTTACTGGTATATATTTCTTAAATCCAGAGAGTTCACTGGATTTCTCAGAAATGCCTCTGTAGAATAGCACACTGAGTTTTATACTTTCATTGTGTGTTTCAGGGCTATCAAAAAATTTGGCTTTGCATATTTGAATTCTGATGACAATTTATTGTGCAATGATACTTTAAGCAATCTTCTGGAATTTGCAGGAAATTTTTTTTTTTTTTTTTGCTTCAACATGAAAGTTCTGTGTTATGTAAATTCCCATTTGTATTCTCAAGTTTTGTTGGTTCTGGATCTTTGTTGTTGGGTATTTTGTCATTTTCTTGTTGTTTTAATTTCTATCACCAGTTAATATTTTGTAAAAAAGCCATGTAGTAGTCTTGTAAAAATAATTATTCACTTAGGCTTAGGGAGTATTTTATTTTTCTTCCATGTAAGTTTATGTGCGTTCATATTTGTGTAAATGCATGTATGAACATTCCAAGACTGTCCAACTCCAAACAAAATTTAGACTTCTCATGGCTTATTTAGTGACTATAAATATCTCTCCTACTTAGTCTATTTATTAAGTACACAGGTAGAAGCTTTCTGATAAGTTTCTCTGACATGTTCTGTTATGGATTTTATTGATTTTGAGAAGTTCTGACATCTCTAATGTTGCCATCAGAAGTGTCCTTTCTGCTGCCATTCAGCTCAGGTGTGGTTGTGATATAATCAGCAGAATGCCAAGATTTCTTTTTTGCACCTTGTTTTCTCTGGAACAGTGTAGCAAACTGATCAAGATAAATTTAAAATGAATATCCCAATCTATGGGCTGGGCTGATGCCAGTGTCCTGGCAAATAATGAACTAGAAATACATTGATGACTGGAAGAAGTAAGGTTGAGAGTCTCTGATCAGCCTTTCAGTTATAATTCAAAACCTTAAACAGGGCATGGATGGAAGTACTGTGAGGGAATAAAAAGTACAAAAGTAACAAGTACAAGGAGGGGAATAAAAGTGGAGAAAAGGAATTACTGTTCTTAATTGCTCATTTGCTAAATGAAATAGTGCATCTTCTGCCTTAAACACTACCAATAACAAAGTTATAACTGACATAATAATTTCTGTAAAATGGAGGAAAAAAGGATGATCTTCACTTCTTTGATGTTATTAAGGCAGGGTTTATTATCAATCAAAACAGCATAATTGAGGCTGGAAGGGACCTCTGAAGGTCTGATGGTTTAACCCTCTGCTCAGGGCAGGTCTAACTTCAAATTTAAATCAGATTGTTCACAACCTCATGCAAGTCAATGTCTGAATGCCTGCGAAGTTAAGACTCAAATTATGCATTTTTATTTTTAACCCTTCTCCATAATGAAACACGTTAATTCAATTGAAAACTCTGTACTAAAAGCCTAAATTGGGAAAGATCAGATTAAGTCAAGCAGACCAAATTAGAAGGTGTAGTATTTAGGTTTTTCTACAAAACCCTAATTCACTCTGGGTATCAAGAAACAGCTTTCATTTACCTGATCAGATGTTGTCTTACAGTTCCTACTTTCACTCTACCTCCTAAGCTCATTCAGTGCATAAGAAGGGTACGCAAAGAGAAAAATAATTACACATAAACACATTATGTCTGACATTTTCTCAGTATCAAGGGAAATGTAATAAGTTTTGCTGTCCAAGATAATTTATTTCATTAGAATAGTTCTACTTAATAGCCAATAGTCAAATACAGAAGCTTTCATTTGCTGTTCATTCTATAAATTAAAAAAAAGGTGAGGCCTTTTTAATAAATTTAAAAGGTGCTTGTTTCTTTCCTCTTTGTTTCTACTACTCATATTGCAGGTATAGTTATATCTATACACAGAATTTTTTCTGTGTATATGTATATATTGTATACATATACACAGAAAAATATGTATATATTGTGCATGTGTATGCAAGAAAGGCTACAAACATCAGAATTATCTTACAAAAATAAAGGAAAATACTCAGTAAATAATAAATTATCAGAAGAAGTAAACATCAGACAATCAATGAACATGTTGTGTTCAATCACTTTGGTGTAAAGAAAATTGCTTTATTTATGCCATGTAGAAAAAGTCTACCCTTATTTGAAGGAATACCTATCAATTAAAGTTCAGAATATCCTAAATACAACTAAGAACAGTGATTTTTTTCTTTGTTTTCTCTTTGCCCCTCCTTTTTGACTCAAAAACATACTAGAGCTCTTTTAATCCAGAGCATTCATTTAAAGAATAATAGCTCTGCTTTTGTCAGCAATAAAGAATTTTTAGAGATTTTTTTTTTTTTCTGGTAACCTCTTTCCATTGCTGACCAATAAGTTTGCTGTATTTTTACTTCCAATAGTCTTGGAGCTTGTTTTTTACTTTTGAGTGTATTTTTTCCAGCTGCCCCATTACTTAATCTCTGCATTCAGTTTTTGTTCAGTGCTAAGGACTGTTTTTATTATTACTGCCTATGTGAACCTATAGCAATGTGACAGCAACTGAAAATAATTATTTCTTCTTTCCTGAAAATAAGAAATTAATTTCAAACCTTGTCCCACCAAAGCTGGCAATTACAATAACAACCACCTCTAACTGTATTTAATTTCTATAATCTGTGGTATGTTTAATGGTTACAGAATAAAATAAAAAAACCCTAGCAACCATGTATTCAGAAAATAACATTTGTTCTGAGGACACAAGCAACGTAAATAGGAGATAGATCCTTTTGGGTGTCAAACATGTCAGTCAAATGCATTAAGACCTATAAAACCTGTTGTCAAAATCCAATTGAAAGATGGTCATCCTTGCAAAGTATCAGAAAGATATATAACATACAACTTGTACTAGTACTAATTAATCTATGCTGTGCTCTAAACAGTTATTTCAGAATAGTTTGAATTATTGAAAGGTGTCCTCAATTGTTGTAATTGATAGCCTGAAATGTATTTTTCCTATCTTTTAGTTGTGATTTCTACCCCCCAGTTTTTCTTTCCCCTAACTGTTTACCTGGTGTCAAGTTACCATGGTTACCGAAGTTTCTCTCCTCAGCCCCACGGCGAGAGGCCGGATAGAGTAAAGAGAAGACCCTGCTGGCATTTCCAGCTGCTTGAAGTTTCTTTAGCCCAGGAAAACACGGGGTTGGGAGAAGAGAACCCTTCTTCCCAACACGGAAGTTTGTAACTCTGTTTTCCCTGTCCCAGAATACCTCTGAGCTATGGAAGCTGGGAGGGCATGCTTACCTTCCCTTCCCTTTCTTTCCCCCCTGTGTTGCCAGGAAACCAAGCCCCCCCTCTCTCCCCCTCTGCCCCTCTGTGGAGAATACTCCTACATCTTTGTGGGCATTTGAAGAAGTTGGTGTCTGTTATCTCTTATCTTGGTGTGTGTAACCTTGATTTGTAGAAAGTTTGTAAGATGTACTAACTGAGAAAATAATTGGTTCTTTCTCTGATGTTCCCTCCCTCCGAGAAACCCTGTTAAAAGAGACCCCCCAGACCCCAAATCCTTTGTCTCTCGTCCCTTGGATTCCCCTTCACAGAAATAAACTGTGGAATGCAAACCAGAGAAAGAGTCCCCCCCTTATTTCTTTACTCGCTTTATAGACTCGAATTCCTGAAGAAAATCAGTGAACCCCACAAACATATGCTGGCTCGAAACTCGAGTGAAGAGAAACATCATCACTGAGCTAGCCGGGCCACACTCGAGAAGAACCGAGTCACTCAATTACAACCAAAGAACTGAAATCAGTTGATCTAACCTTGTTCCTTTTCTGCCCACAAATTATACATAATGGGTCAGCTTGCCTTTTTATTTCTTCTTACCACGTGCCATCATTGTCCATTATAATTTTGCACACACTTTCCTCTCTTAGTGGTGCCCTTTACTTCTGTTCAAGAGGACCACATGAACTATTTGTGTCTCACTCTTCAGCCTGTGGAGTACACATATAGATGTAATAGATTCCAAGGGAAGACATTTTCATTATTCAGAGAAGAAAGGCATGGAGGAGCTGCTGGGGCTTGTGTCATAGGCAGCATGATCAGGAAAGCTTCAAATGGAGCAGGGTATCAATTTGCTGTGTGGGTTAGCCAGTACCTACACTACTGCTGTGCCCAATACGTTCACTACAGGCTGTTTTCAATGTCCCATGGTGCAAGGGATGTCATGCTTCTGGGCTAACCCTGCATCCCTGCTGCACCATGATCATGTAGATACGGGGACACCAAAAATGTGGAATCTTAGCACATGGCCAGTTTCTTTTTTGCACAAGTAGGGCATGTTGTTTTCCTTTGAATCCTCAGATTGTAATAGCTGTATAATAGCATATTTCCATATGACTGTCAGAGATCAAAAAGTACTCAGGCTCTTCTGGGTGAGGAGGAAAAGAATACCATACCTTCAGTGAATACTGCTTTTAGAGTTATCTGTCTTTGCAAGCAAGAAAGTACTTTTGCGTGATATTCCATCTAAGGAATTTCACTTTGTGCACCGCTGTGATAGATTGGCATTTAAGAAAGCAAAGAGAAACACCTAAGGAAGTTAAAACTGCTGGAGGCCAATGGGAGTTTTCCTCTTGGCCAATAGCTGGCCATTTCTAAGAATTAACAGCAGATTTAACCATTGAAAAGTGAGATCAACATGTGAACACCACCTTAAGACCTAAGCCTGAGAATTTCTTGGTCTCTTTGTTTCCTGGCTGTGAAAGGTAACAGAGCTTTAGCTGGCTCCTGTTCCCCTGCCCAGGCCATG